>NC_056741.1:851415256-851492756 GCF_019279795.1 Protopterus annectens | reverse complement strand
ATGTTACCCTGCTGCAGTCATCACACTTGGGTTGAATCCCAAAGCAAAGGTAGGGGGGAGGTATCATAGAGGGTTAGTGGAGGCAATAAGGCCCTGCAGAACTGCAGTGGCGAAGCCTGCCCTGGACTTAGAATAAAGAGGTAAGTGATAGTGTTTGGTAAAGGTGTGTACTGAACTCCAAGTTGCAGCTTCTAAAATTTCCTTGGTTGGAACCCCCCTGAGAAAGGCTGTAGAGGTAGCTGTTGCCCTGGTAGAGTGGGATCTAATGGTAGCAGGAACTGGTTTCCCATGATGGGTATAGCAGGAACGTATGCAATGACCTATCCATTTAGAAATGGTCTGCTTAGATATAGCCCTCCCTTGAGAAGCTGTAGCATAGGATACAAAGAGCTGATCAGTTTTTCTGAAAGCCTTAGTTTTGTCCAAGTAGTAATGAAGCTGTCTGTGAATGTCCAAGGAATGCAGGAGTCTCTCACCTTTGTTCTGTGGATTGGGGAAGAAGGTGGGTAAGTGGATGGTTTGATTCAAAGCTACACTGGAAACCACCTTAGGCATGAAGGAAGGATTAGTTCGTAGAGAAACTCTGTCTTGATGAAAAATGAGGAAAGGTTCCACTGCCATTAGTGCCTGTAGCTCTGAGACTCTTCTAGCTGAAGTTATTGCTAGGAGCAGGGCAGTCTTCCAAGATAGGAACTGAAGATCTGCAGAGAAAGCTGGTTCAAAGGGAGGTAGTGTTAGTTTTTCCAGAACAAAGTTGAGATCCCATGTTGGTGTAGGAGCTCTCCTTGGTGGTCTAATGTTTTTTGCCCCTCTGAGGAACTGCCTTAGAAGAGGATGTAAAAATAAAGGTGGATCCGTGTTGTAGTGAGCTGAAATAGCTGAAGCATGGATTTTAATTGAGGAAAAGGAAAGTCCTTTGCGCAACATCTCAGCTAAATACTGTAGAATGTGAGGCATGTGAGGCTGAATTGTGTCTTGGCCTTTAGCTTGGTTCCAGGCACAAAATCTTTTCCATTTGTCCGAATAAGCCTTCCTGGTGCTTGGCCTCCTGTCTTCCAGAATAACATCCAGAACTGCTTGTGAAAGAGGAGCTGGTTGGTTGTTTAGTTGATTTGCCATGCAGCCAGATTTAAAGTTTTGAGCTGGCTGTGAAGACTCTGTTTGTTTTGTTGTGTGAGCAAATGGGGTATTTGAGGCAATATCCATGGTGGGCTGTGGGCCATATTTTTCAATAGTGGGTACCAGTGCTGGCATGGCCAGTCTGGAGCTATGAGAATCAGTCGTGGTCTCTCCTTTTTGACCTTCAAAACAACCTTTGTGAGGAGAAGTAATGGAGGGAAGGCATATGCTGTCAGGTTTTTCCAACTGAAAGAGAGAGAGTCCACTTTCCAAGCTTGATGGTGGAAGGTCCTTGTACAAAATTTTGTCAGTTGGTAGTTTTGAGGACTGGCAAACAGGTCTATGTTTGGAAGGCCCCATTTTTGAGTTATCATTGCAAATATTTGTGGATCTAGTTTCCACTCGTGGGGATCTTTGATGTTTCTGCTGAGGTCGTCTGCCAATGTGTTCTTCTGTCCTGGCAGGAATTGATCTTGTAACTGGACTTGGTAGGCCAGAGCTGTGTTCCATAAGATCATTGTTTGCCTGCATAGAGGGTAGGAATGTGTACCCCCTTGTTTGTTTATGTACCACATTACCGTGGTGTTGTCTGTCTTTATTGCAAGTTGTCCTGGATGTAGAAGATCCTTGAAGGCTGTCAGAGCTTTCTGTACAGCTAGCATCTCTTTTTGATTTATGTGCAGATTTCTTTGATCTGCAGTCCATAGGCCTTGAATGCATTGTCCTGCCATGTGTGCCCCCCAGGCGTAGTCTGAAGCATCTGTTGTGATAGTCTGCCTGGCTGGGGGCAAGGTGAAAGGCTGACCCTTGTTGAGGTGACATGCCTGTGACCACCATAGAAATTCCTGTTGTAGGCAAGGAATGAGAGATATCATTGTGTCCAAGCTGTGGCTGTGTTGAGACCATACGCTTTTTAGGTACCACTGTAATTTCCTCATATGCAGCTTTGCAAATGGTATTATTAGTATGCAAGATGCCATGAAGCCCAAAGCCTGCAGAATTTTTCTTGCAGTTAATTGGGTCTTTGTTGCCATTGTCTTGAAATATTGAGTCAGTTGTAGTTGCTTGTCTGGCGTAAGATAAGCCTTCTGGGCCGTTGTGTTCAAGCTGGCACCCAGGAATGCCATTTTTTGTGAGGGTACTAGTTTTGACTTCTTTTCATTTATTGTGTACCCCAGACAGTTTAGTAGATGCTTTACAAAGGCCAGATGATGTAAGAGAATGTCTTTGCTTTCTGCTTGGATGAGGCAGTCATCCAGGTATGGATATATTTGAATTCCTCTTTGTCTGCAGTATGCAATTACCGGTGCCAGGCATTTTGTGAAAACTCTGGGTGCAGTAGATAAGCCAAAAGGCAGTGCAGAGAATTGGTAATGGGTTGAACCTGCAATGAAACGGAGGTATCTTCTGCAACTTTGTCTGATAGGGACATGCAGGTATGCCTCCTTGAGGTCCAACGTTACTAGCCATGCTTCCTTGCCCAACATGGGAAGTAGCTGCTGTAGTGTTAGCATCTTGAATTTGGGTACTTGTAAGTAAGTGTTTAGAATTGAAAGGTCCAGAATTGGTCTCCAGGCATTGTCCTTTCTGGGCACTAGAAAGAGTCTTGAGTAAAAACCTTGGCCTTGCTCTCGAGTAGGTACCAATTGAATGGCTCTCATGTCCATGAGAGCTGTAATTTGCTTTTGTGCCTCTGCCCATTGATTTTGTGGCAGATTTAGCATTCCTCTTTTCATTGGCAAGGTGTGGAAGTGGAATCTGTATCCTCGTAAAATTATGTCTAGGACCCATTTGCCCTTTGTGACTAACTGCCAGTTGTCTGCAAAAAGTGCGAGTTTTCCCCCCAAAGGGACTGCCAAGAGAGTATTGCTTGGCCAGATGAGGTGCAAGTCATTGAGCTTGCCTTCTGATGGATTGAGGCCTGTCTTCGCCTCCCTTCTGTGTTGTAGTGCCCCATTGGCGAGGTTTATACTGGGCTTGTGGTTGTCCTCTGCCCCTTGGGTGTCTGTACTTACCCCTCTGCAGTCTGTCAGTGGCTAGAAAGGACCAATTTTTTGTTGGCCAGTTTCTGCTGAAGTGAGGGGGTTGTACTTGTAGGAAATCTTTGACTGTCTGCATAGATTTTGCCTTATCTTCCATTTTCTTTAACACATCTTCTGCTTTAACTCCAAAAAGAACATCCTGCTGTAAGGGAGCATCTAGTAGCTTTGCTTTAACATGATCAGGCAGAGTTTGTTCCTTTAACCAAGCATGCCTACGTATAACAGACCCAGTGACAGCTGCTCTGCAGGAAGCCTCCAATCAAACCCACATTGTAAGGTATGTTTGCCCACCTGCTCAGTGGCGTGCAACAGATCCTGTACGTCTTTCAATTCAGATTGTTGAGGGAGAGTAGTTATTCTTTGCTTTAACTGAGAGATTAGAAATTGCTGATACTTAAGCATATGAAATTGACAATTCAGTGTTCTCATAGCTAGTGTGGCTGAGGTGTAAACCTTTTTCCCCCACCTGCCTAGTGCTCTGGAATCCCTCTCAGAAGGTACTGGTTTTTTAGCCATAGAAGCCTTAGCCCCCTTGGGACCCTGGGAGATAGTCTCTGGGTCAGCTACTGGGCTTTTGTAAAGAAATTTGTGGGAATCAGGCACTCTGTAGTATCTGTCAGGCTTAGCCAGAGCAGGAGGTAGAGAGTCTGGATTGAAACTGGATTCTAAGTAAACATCATCCACAATGTCTAAAACTGGGGGGATGGCAAGTGGTCTGTGTTGGGGGAGTAAAAGAAACTATCTGAGCCTTTTCTTTGAATCAGAGTAGTCTTGACCTTCCCAGTGAAAATGTTCCCTCATAGTGTGTAAAGTTTCCCCAAAGGAGTAGTCTTCAGGAGGAGAAGCTGAGGGAATAGAGTCCTCAGCATCAGAATCTTCATAAGGGGAGAAGGTATAGTCTTGGTCCTCAGAGGAGTCTGAAGAAATGGACATTTGCTCAGAGGAAGCAAAATCTTCCTCTTGTCTAGGCCTTTTGTCAGGAGGGGGCTGTGAACCCCTGATTAAAGAAATCAAATCTTCAGCCATTTTGAGCATCTGTTTCTTAGGCATAGGGCAGTCCTTTTAGTTTTAGAAGGAGTCTTCGACTTAGAAAATGTTTTAAAGGTGAGAGTCGTCGGTCTGAAAACGCCTTCAGAAACTGATGGCGGTTCTGTAGCACCGACGTCTTTTGAAGTAAAGTCGTCAGAAGGGCCTGAAGTAAAAGGCTGTGTCGGCCTGGTACATTCCGTCAAAATTTCCGAAGTGGTCTCGGGTTCCAGATCTGCGGTAGTCAGGGGCTGCATCAGAGCCTCACTGAGGACCGGAGAACCAGAGACCGGATCAGCCGAGGCCTCAGAATCTGGCTTAGGTCTGGGCTGCCTGTCCTTATCCCTGCGTTTTTTGTGCACGCCGGTAGTCAGTTGCTCCGACGGCATGTGGTAGTTAAATTTCCTACCGAAGTAGTGTTGTGCGAAATCAAAGCGTCTTTTAATAGTACGCTTATTAAACCTAGCACAAAACCGACAAGAAGTGATGTCGTGGTCTGGGCCTAGGCAAGGTATGCAATAAGAATGGAAATCCTTATGAGGTATTTGCTTCCCACAAGAAATACAATTGTTAACTTTTTCTGACATCGGTCTGAGGCAAGAAAAGTTTCCCCAATGGGGTACTTAGCTTTATAGAAGACTTCGGTCTGAAATTCAAATTCGAAAATCTCAGGAGTCGGCCGACCGGCACTTGCGAACTGCTTCTGCTTCGGGCACCGCACTGCAAGAAAGACTGAAGAAAATGGCGTCAGTTACATTATATATACCCCTGGCACACTGACGTCAGGGAAGAGGCGACAGCAACCGACGCAGGACCAAGACTTCGGAATTCCGGCCGACTGCGGGACCGCCTGACGACAGGATAACCCAAGTGTGATGACTGCAGCAGGGTAACACAATGAACATCAGCAGTTTCCTAGGTATCTACCAAGTAAATAGCACTATTGCACATCCAAGTATACATAAAATCCTCCCACTTGCCAGGAGAGGTGAGCAGGTTACACCTATTCACTCCTCCCCTTATTGCCTGTTGTCTCCCGTGCTAAGGCTGTTAATCAAACCTCAGCCATATTAGTCTCTGTTACCACAAAGACTCGATTCCTTTCACCTGTCAAGGCCAGTTGTAGATTGTTTAAATAGTCTTCATCATCTCTACCGCCCACCTGGATACTGACAAGATAGCACTGCATGTTGAGACTGTCCTGAAGAACGTGGCCACTGCCTTTTATCAAATAGCTAATGGAGAAAACATTATAAATATGAGACAATGATACTGATGCATGCCTCTGTGTATGTTACAAAACAAACACTGCTCTAGAAGAGCCTTTTTTCTCCATCTGCTGGTATGCTTGTGTTAAATCAATATTTACAAAACACTTCCCTTGAGTGTGCTGTCCTTCAGATGAGAAACTAAACTCGTCTACCTGGATTTAACTCAGGTGGAAATAAAAGAACCATGGCACTCAATTAAAAAAAAATCTCCTAGTTCCCTGAAATAATTTCCCTTAGATAGAATGAAGGCCACCTAATATATGACATAGGCCTAGTGGGGCCAACACAGTCAACAAAAAATAAATAAAACTCCTCAATTCATTGTAATAGACACTGCAAAGTACACAGTACTAAATTAAGAATAACTGAAATCTCGCCTGTCTTATCTTTCTTTTGCATAGGAATTATACATATTGACATTTTTTCCATTCTATCTTGAACTATGTGCCAACACTCTGATTTTTGTAACTCCAGCTCTACTTTGGGTTTAATGGATATAGCACTGTGCAGGCCTTGTGAAATTTGGGAGCAGCATTTTGTTAACGCTAACTCCTTCTTTCATGCTTTCAGTGTTCCCATTTAGTATGCAAAACCTTTTTTTTTCATTTGCCAGCAACTGCCATCCATCTCCATCATCTGTCAAAACATGCTAACCCTCCTCTGCTACATACATAGAGGTCTTTTATAGGTGTCTTACCATCTATTATACATCACCAATGCATACATTTTACCTTCAGAGGTCATGCTTCTCTTGTATGTCTTTAATTAACACCACTGATTTTTCTAATTTTAAGTCTGAAGACTGCTGTCATAGGCAGCAAAATAAATTAAAGCTAGTGCTGTCACTCTATCCACTTCCATTCTCAGTTTCATTTTGCCACTTCTAGGTGATACATAAACCTGCAGCTACTTTCTGTCAAGCTAAGTGCTTCCAAGCATATTGTAATTTTTCATGTGTCTACAGTAGTAAGGAAGGCTTTCTATGTAGCACACTTGATTAATAAAGGCATTGCCTCAAGAGCAAAAGAGGTTATAATCCCTCTATACTTGGCACTAATCTGGCCCATAATTGAGTATAATGCCTGTTCAGCATGTACCGTACAAAGCACCTGCAGCAACTAGAGAGACCTGAGAGGTTTCAAACAAAGAAGATCAAGGGACTCCAGCACATGCCTTACACAGACTGACTAAAGTCCCTGTCACTCTACTCTGTAGACTTCTTAGGTGACACTTATGCCTGGCTTATAGAGTAATCTCAGACACAAACCTAATGAACTTGCTGCATTTGCATAAATCAAATGGGACTACAGCCACCCATTCCAGGAACCTAAATATAGCCTGTGACTTAAATAGGACATGCTGGAGGGACACATTTATCTCCTAGTGACTTGCCGCATCTTTGGAATAGGCTACCTATTCATGTGAAACAGAGCACCTCTATAATACTTTTGAAAAGGAACCTGGACGAGTGGATGGAGCACTATAAATTCTTACCAGGAATAGCACCCACTACCCTCCTGGATGTGGGTAGTTATTAATAAATGCAATCCTGGGTATTGACTAGATTATCCATGGTATTACATTGGGATGAAACGGCTAGGCTTGAAATGAGCCTTGGGTCGATTGCCTAGTAACCTCCTATGATCCTATGATCATGTTTCATAATCTCTAAAGTTTGACTGCCAAGTATTAACCTCGCTATCAACACCGAATGTCTTATTCTTATTCTTATTTTTCGGCATTACACATTTAATATTTATCATCTTAATACGTTTCCATCTGCACATTCATTTAGTGCATTTTTAAATTTTTTTTGTTTATACTACCAATCATTGGCATTACATGATGCTTCAACAGAATGAAAATGCTTCCTTTTAATTTACTTAAACTTACTAGTGGTAAATTCAATGACATCTTCTTTCATTTAAGTAACATCCTTTGCAGCTGTTTCCTCTGACACTGCAGTAAAAAGTGTTGCATCTTCCTTTGACAGGAGATCTTTCATATATGTTCATAATACATGCCATGCATAATCCCATCTTGTAATAAATTAGTTCTACTCCAAGCTGAGAGTGTTCTGTTAGTCTGCCTGGTTCAGCCATGTATTCAGATATGCTTTAATGTCTCCATTTTGATTTCTTTTATATCTACATTGTTCTACAATTGGTAATTTTTGAAGATTGCTTAGTCTTGCAAAGTCTCTATAAAATATTTAAATAATTTTAATGCCAGTTCCTTTAGAGCTAATAAACAGCAGCAGTCCACACATTTTTTCCTTTGCATACTGTTCCAGATGATCATCATCTGCTTGATATTGTTCCAAGTATTCCAAACTTAAGTGTCCCTGGTAGTATCCCCTGGACTGGGAATACAGCTGTCATCAGCATGTTGGGAACGGAAAAGGGAAAAGTGGAGTAGAGCAAATCAGCAATGCCTCATCCACTAGCTTAGTAGGGAGGGGGGGGATGAATGGCCTAACTCAGCAGAGCTGCTGACATCACGGCACACAGAGATAATTAGACCCCACCCCACCCCACCTCGTGGTATGTTAAATTGAATGGCTGTCTCCTAAGCGATTTCCACCACTGAAAGAGTACAATATTGTATGCAGAAGCGACACCATCCCACCTGGAACTGGTGTGTACATTTTGGGACTAATAACATCAGCAAGCACAGAACTTTTCTTTTCACTTTCAGATTTAGTAACTTCATTGTAATCCCACTATTTAAATTAAGTTGACCCTATTTACACATTAACATCAAAAATCACTCACAGGTCCACTATGGTCTGTTATATTTTGACTGTTTCCTCATTCAGTCTCTTGCATTATATTGACTAAATAACCCCTGTAATATTGCAGAACTACAGTTTTAAGTTGTTATTATGCCAAAAAATTCACAGTATGCAAATTGCTTTCATATTCACCTAGTAGTTATTTTTATTATGAAGCAATCATCTTATACTGCTTTTGTATAAATTGTTTTTTCAAGCCAAAGTCATTCCGTATAAAATGTTTTTATATAATCATTGAATGTCTTCTTGCAATTCTAATCATTTTTATGTATAAATCATTTTGTACGTTTTGCTTCTGTACATATTCTATAACAAGTACTTTAACAAAAATCATTTTTACTGCTTCAGGTAAATAAATTGTGCATAAAAAATCATTCTGTATAATTCATTTCTTAGCATACTAGCTGATTAGGCCCTTTGTTATGCAAAAATGTTCTTTATGGTGTATGTTACTCAAGCAAATAGGCTTCTACATCACGCCTAGTACAACATCTTTATATTGCATACTGTGCCATTTTATTTTATTTTATTTTCCTTTCTTTCTTGCAGCTGGCAGTCTCAAAAGATACTTCTGCACAAATGGACCAACCTCACTGCCAATTTATTGTATCCTTAGCAACCAACATGACTACACAGAATGTAGCAATAACCATGCCAAGCCAAAGAGAAAGATAATAATACGTTTACTTGTGTTGTGAATTTGATAAAGGAGTGCCCACAGGGACAAACACACACTTGTTTGTATGCGTGTGCTTCATGCCATCACAGCTAATAGAGGCTGGTAGTATGGCTCTGACAGTTATGAGTTGTTAGATGCTTTATCTTATACTCCAGGTCCTGGGTTCGAATCTCTTATTCTCCTCCTACATACTACTTGATTCTGTGTAAGTCAATCAGCCACAAAGAGCTGTGAAGTAGTCCCTAAACAGAAGCACTTGTGCCTTGTGGGCTAAGCTGGTGAGTGACTTACAGTCCAGGAATTATTGACAAGAAAAGTAAAAGTGGATGTCAGGGAAAAATTTTAAACTAACCTCACAATTTCGGTAGCATACTTAACCCATTATTTATTTTGCTAAATATGCTGTTTAGTCATGGTATATACGTGTCCTTGCACTGCTCAGTGCTGTAGGCTGTTGATGTATTAGGAATACTTTACACCTAGTTATCAGCATGTCATTAATACATCTGCAAGAAACACAAAGAAATTATGTGCAAACCAGGATTCAAATTCAAGTACTCCAAATGCTCCATGGCTGTGCCATCCTGAAGGTGAAATGATTGTACCTTAAAGGAAGGACAAAATGTTCACAGGTCTGACAAACTGTTACAGAGAGATTCTTATTATCACAGCATCCCAGGTCTTGGCTTAAACAAATCACTCTATGCAGACCACCTACACACAAGCATGAATCAATAAAAGATGTCATATTCAAGAGACATGGAAACCACTCTTCTGTGGACAGCGCCATTGTTAAGATTCTTGTAGTTGCCAAGAAAAGTGTTTCAAGCTATGCTAAGCCTGCTACCGGAATTAACTCATTCTGCATATCCTAAGTTCTGGAGACTAAAATTATACCAGTTCTATAGTCGTAATCAGAAGGCACATTACAAAGACATGGAAAAGAAAAAAAAACATCAGATTGTCTATGAAATCATATTACAGAAGTTAAAAGCCCTTGATATAACAAAGGTGATCTGAATTCAGCTAGAGGTTCAGGCACCTGCTGGATCAGATGTAGGGGAGAAAATAGCAACAGGCTTAACCTGCCTACATCCTTTTGATCCTTTTGGAAGGATGGGGTATGCATGTACTCTGGCCACATTTCATTGTTACCCTGTGGGAGACCCAAGCACACTTTCTGAGGATGCAAGTATAGCCCCTACTCTTGCCATGGCTTTCCCCCACCATGGGACATTGTAGCATCCTTGCTGGTCTACCTAAGTCCAGGCCCTATCTAGTGAGGCTAACACTCATACTTTTGCCCTTTGGAGCTGGACTTCGAAGGAAGATGGAGTCAAAGGCTGGCAGCAAGACTGAAGTTAGCACCATAGTGGTGCAAGTAGGAGACAATACTGATGGACAGTAGGAAACTTGGAGGAAAGGAGGAAAAGTATATGACACTGATTGATTTGTAAAAAAAGGAATGATCCACAGATTCTGCTTCCATCCTAAGGTTTAACATGGACTGTCTACACTGCACTTCTGTTGTATTATCTTCATAGAAACCATGTGGTTTATAACCACAGTCAAATGTCTTTTATAAAGAGTCTTAAGCATGTTTATAGGACAGGTGAACGTGATCCTGACTTAAAAATACCCATAAATACAGGACATTTCAAGCTTCTCTCTTTCTTACAATATATATTTCCAGACATCTACCTCCAGTTCTAAGACAGCTGAGTTTAATTTGGGAGACTGCTCAGTCAAGTGAGGTCTCAAGACGTGATTGCAGCCTGCTAAATATGAGCATATATAAGATGTTGTTTACTTTATTTCATATCTAACTTTGGAATTACTGTCTCTGCCTTCGAATGCATTTCACAGTCTTATGGGAGGAAATGACCTGGATAGAGATGAAGTCAGCATTCAAACCTTATACATGAAATAGACGTGCAGCTGGTGCTAAAGTGTCTGTTAACAACAGAGGGTACTACTCTCCTGTTAAATGAACACACACACCTTATTAGGAAGTCAGAAGTGCTTGACTTAATAAGTACACATTTCTGCACACACTGGATAAGCTACAGATTCAAGTTCACTAACAAGCATCCTACCAGATGTAATGTCCTTGTATTTGTCCCAAGTATTTCTGTATCACCTTGCCTTTTTTATCCCATGACCTCTTCTACATGGATAGTCCTTGAATCCATTAACTTACTTAGGTAAAATGCTTCTGTGCATTGGCCTTGTCCTTTCCTTATCCAGTGACTACTTATGCTCACATAAGAGTTTTTATTATTATTATTATTATTATTATTATTTCTTTGTTGGACACTTCTGCATATGAACTTAAGGTACTCAAATGTTTGTCCTCTTAAAGTTAATCATATTCATATTTTATATTCATATGCTCTTTTTGTCCCCTCATGAGGTTTATGCTGCAAACCCCAAACAATTTTTTTCTCTGTTCTGGACTGATTGCAATCTATGAACCTAAAGAGAACAGTGTGTGTAATCCAGAAGGACGTATCAGCTGCTTGTAAGGAGAAAGGGAATAATAATGTCCTGTTTCCTACTTGTTATGAATTTTACTGGGTATCCCAATGTACCTCATAAAATTAAGGTGACATACCTTCAGCCATTTCTGTAACATTTTCATATCAGTTTATGCGTAATGACTTCTAATAAGCCAGTTGCTTATATTTTCCCATTTGTAAACAAACATATTTTCCATTTAGTACTTATGTTCCATTAATTAGAAATAATATATTAAAAAGACCACTCTTAATTCTGAACCTTGCAGATGTTTACTAGGTAGTAACTGTCATGTATTCCCAGGGAACTCCATTTACTATTATTTTTCAGTACCTTGGAATCTAACATCATTCACCCAGGTTGCCACTTCACAATCCACAGATTGTCAGACTTATTTAACCTTTTGTACAGTACTGATTCAGACAATTTACTTAAGTTTAGGAAGGGCATATCCACAGTCTCTCCCTGGTGTATTACCTTAGTCATCAATCACAAATCTCTTATTATGCTTGCCTGATGTTACTTTTCACTGCATGCTGTTCTTCAAGCTTTTTTTTATAATACAGTACAAGTATTGTCATGAATGCATTGTAGTTGATTAGTTGCAGAATTTTTCATGAATGGATAGCTCTCTGTTGATCAATGTCTGATTGCATACGTACGTAAATTACATTATGACAGTTAAAAGAGAGCCTTTTGGTTTTTGGGCTATCTACCAATTACTACAGACAGATGCTTAATGTGTTTCATATGTGGAATTAATTAATTAACTTCTACTGATTTTCACTGCAAAATGCTAAGTCATGTCCCTATCTCCAAGCAGCAAATGAAACAAAAAATGTTAAGAAAAGTACAGAATAAATCTAAGAAAACCAAAAGAGAATGAACCAGTGGAAAATGATAAACGTTCCGAAGGGAAAATTCAAGACAAAATAAAAAAGTTAAAGTTTGTAGGCAACAGTTTTTCCTATACTTACCGTTGAACAGATTTCATTACTGATAAAAGTCTGCATTATGTACTTATACCTAAACTCAGTCATGCCCAAATTAAAGTATGTCTTTTTTGATTCTTATCAGAAATTGGATACATGAGTGGTGTTCCTCAAAACATCAGCTCAGACTGGGGAATCCAATTACAGCACAGGCTTCTGTAAGGAAACTGTCTCTGTAGAAAACGAGGGTCATTGATTTTGTAGTGCTAAAAATCGCTAAACAGCATACATGAGCACAGACACTTTGCAGTTAGAAGCTACCCTGCTGATATTTATTTGACTACCATGATTCCAGTCTGAAAGATTTATAGTTTATAGACTTAAGAAAAATGTGTCTCTTACAGCAATGGAGTGGGATGAATAAATTGTTGCAAAAAAAAACTACTGGGATTTGTGAGTTGCAGGGTTTTTGACCTATAAGTTTAAACGTGCCATGGGATTTGTGCCACTTTTTTGAAAACTATGATTAACTGTCTAGATGCTAAAACTCCTTCTTCATATTAGCAGTTACAATTTCCTATTGCTGAATCTATGTCTAGATCTGCTGTGTGCATATGTCAACATTTTTCTTATGCCTTAAAATTTCTCCTTGCATTACTCTGCATTTATCGTCTGCTTTAGATTTGTCCTTTACCCTGTCCTGCTTTGTATAAAACACTCTCTAAATCCTCTCCTGATATGTGTATCTTAGTTAATCACTGATTTGTATATGCGCCTCTCTGCCTTTTCTTTCTGTCAGCATTGCAGCTTCCCTTACACCAACGTATGTTTGAAAGGAACTCTTCCAGAAGCTGATGTTGTAATTCATTTGCTCTGTACTAATCTATGTGAACAGTGGTGAAAGCCATTAACATACTGTTTGTACCCTGAGTCATTTGTAATAATATGCATAGATTCAGATGCAGTTAGGCAAGTCTTTAAGGAAACAAATTCAATCCCCCCTCCTCACCTATTCAAATGAAGATAAAAACATTTATATTATATGTAAATTAAAACTGGTGTTTGTATTTAAAATGCAACATGGTGGTGTTAACTTCCTAGGTTGTTAATGGACATGCAATTCAGGAGCTCATTAAAGAACCTATTCCAAACTCTGAATTGCCCCAGAACACTGTCTGGTTAAAGAACTTACTCAAAGTCACATAATATGCAAATGAAGGCTGAGGGATTCAAACCCTGCAACATAGAAAGTAGCTCATTAGCAGTTCATAGCCTTAATCATTTGCACTGTCAGCCAAGAACAGCTTGGACCCACAGGCCTCAAACCAATGTACTTGTGTTTCAGAGGCTGATGCACAACCACGACACCATACCACACCGGTCCTTGACTACTGGCTGAGTTTTAGGCACCAGTTGTCTACCATTGTTACATCATCTTGTTGCCATGTAAAGAATAATGCCAAAATCAAGCACTTGATATCTCCCGATTATCTTTTTGCTATCAAGGCCTTGGTCTTATCTTCAATACTGCAGTGACCTTTACTTATGGCTTCTTGATAGTGCAATTTGTACAGAACTCTACTGCATGGGCACAGTTTCTCTAGAACTATGTAGCATGGCTGCATACTGATTCATTACATTTATCTGCATCAAAGGCTGCACTAGCTGTGTATCTGAGTCTTCATTATATTTAAACCTTTTTTCAGTGCTATATTAAAAGTGCGAGATCCAATAATCTGAGTCCTAACACTTCAAACAGTTAACTGGAATGGAATCAGAATAACAGAAAATTCTGAAACACATTACTGGGGATGAAGTCCCCAGATACCCCACTACTTACACATGTTAACTCCAAGATCACTGTACCTCAGAGCAACAGGAGGAATAGTTTGGTACTGCAGCCCTGGTGTTACTAGACATGCCCTTAGTCATACTTGTTCTGCAGTTTTGAAGATTGCATTTATAATCCTTTGCTGTCCAAGAGGTACTCCTTTTTGACCCTACATGATGTGAGACCCTTTTGATTGAAAGACGTGATTGTTCCCTTTTCACCACTATTTGCACTATGCTCTGGCATGCTTGGTCTTTTAGTGGTTCCTGTGGTGTGGTTTCTGATATTTTTGGGGTGTTTTCATTTTTGCTTACTCTCAGTGTTAAGTGACTTACTTTGGTGTAAGTCCTATATCTATAAACTGGCTTACACTGGAAGCCAGAATAAAAAAAAAAAAAAAAAAAACTACTCTCAGTGTAGGATCTAATACTGAGAGCAAGTCTTTTGAGATCGGGCCCTAGGAATCTATTATCTTAATGGAGTCAATAATATTCCTCATTGACCTATTTCAGGAGTTTCAGGAAGACTCGTCTTTTGGCTTGGTCTAGAGAGATGATAAAGTCAATTAATGTTTACTTTTTATTATAAAATTATTTTTTTTATGTTGTAAACATGTTTAGTGGTTAACCAAACAGTATTTATTGTTAGTTAGTTAGTTAGTTAGTTAGTTAGTTAGTTAGTTAGTTAGTTAGTTAGTTAGTTAGTCATTAGCATTGGTTTACTGGGAAAGTTCTATAGGGCAGAACAATTTCAGTGCAGATCCAAGAGAGAAAAGCTCCTCATAGGCTACAAACAGAACATGAATCTATAACGAATCACATCAAATGCAGTTACAATGGTTATACAGGTACAAAAACAGAATAGAATCAAGACATTGAATATTTACAAATAAACATAAAATTAATCATATAAGAATTATAACGATCAACAGAAAAGTCAAAAACTGTTCAGGTAGAGAGAGCGAGAGACATTAAAAAATGAAAGTTTAACTTATTAGAAAGTTGTACCATATGTAGGTATGGAGGTCTGGAAGTGTTTAGTATAGCACAGCAGAGAGGAAGCAGGTAATTCTATAGTGATTATGTATTGAAAAAGGTATAGTAGAACAGACAGTATTATATTTGTGTTTCCTGCTAGTGATAGAGATGAAGTGAGGAGAAGCTAAGCATCACAGAGAGATAGGAAATTAGGGGTGGAAAAGGAAGTGGATAATGAGTGAATGGATAAGGAAAACATCTTTAGGTTAAGACGTGTTAAGATAAAGAGAGTGAATGGTGTGGAAAAAAGTTGTTAAATTACTGAGTGAAAATAGCCTTTTACAAAGACGTCAGCTATGGGGTGGGGATATCTGCAATATTAGCAGGTAATTAGTAGAATCATACAAGATGAAAACATTTATGTCAGTTCAGTTCACAGGCATCAGTCAGATATGATATTTAAATTATAAGAGGTTACCCATGGGTTGTGCAAGAGTGAAGGCAACAATCTGAAAGGTATTTCTTCATCAGTTTTAAAAGTGAGATGGTTATTAGCCAACCTTATTGAGTGTGAGATTGAGTTCTACACTTTAGTGATGTACGTTCGGAATAGGGAAACTACTGCTGAATTATTGAACTTGTGAACTTTAAGAAGACGCTGAAGTAAAATCAAGTGCATCAAGGCTTACTGACCTGTAAAATTACACTTTTTATAAGTTTTGTACCGCCACACACCTCTTTGTGTATATTGTGGGCAGCAGTGTTTTTTTCTGCATCTGTGTAAGCTCTAAGGTATGTCTAGAATGATTTTAAGTGTCAAGTTTGAATGGGTTTCTCCTCTTGGGAGCTTATCCTTTTGGGTGCTTAGTAGTTTTGTTTCGCATACAGTATACATACACAGAATATTACAAATAAATACATGGCAGACTACAAAGGGGTCCACATTTGTTTAGTGTTGTTTATACTGTATAGAAAGGTGTACCTTAGCCTTTACACTTACACAGATGTACAAGCTTGTACAATTACTGGAAAAAGAAGGTCAAAATGTTGAGAACCAGTCCTGCTGTAACAATATTCAGAGGATGGAATGCTACAGAAGGTAGACAGGATGGCCTGAGGAACTACTCAAGAGGAGGTATGGGAACCACAGTCTCAGACAGTCAAGGAGGAAAGAGGGAATTCTAATTTATCATTTTAAGTACAAGTTCTGCTTATGAGTGCAGAGGATTATTTATAGTTTCAAAATTCTGAGACTCACTGAAAGGTCTTAGTTTCAAAATTCTCCTTTACCATCTTTCAAAGCTTCTACAGCTAATAATCTCCTTAAGTCTTTGGAGAGGAATCTACAGTTATCAACAGCTAAGGAACTCAGGGAGAATGCAACTTCTATGGCTTCAGCTCAAATCTCAATAGTCATTTTGGTGAAACTTTCATTCTTCTCCCCACTGCTAATCACAGCTGAAGATTTTCCAGAAATAAAGTAAAAGACATAGTTCAGCCCCTAAACCAGTCTTCACAGATAATATTTCAGGTTATAACAGGTGAGGCAGACTGTTTTCCTGTACTACTGTAATGTATTCTGTTAATTCTGTAACTACTACAATACAAAATAGGAAGTGTCTAATAATTCTAAAGAGGGCTACTACTATTATGACCAAATTAGAAAAAGCTTTACCAGTTGTTACACCCTTACAAACCATAGCCATGAGCAATGGACATGTAAAGTTAGTTATACCTAAATTTAATATATAGTGCCAGACCACGCTTACTTAACCATCTGTCTTCTTACAAGAATAGATAAAAATATAGATAAATTAGAGCAATATTTTTGACAATGAGATTGAAAAGTTAAATCATTTGAAGAAGAAGTCAAAACACTTCAAATGAAAACGTTATAACTACAGGACAGCTGTGGAAATTATAACTTAATATTTATAAGAATTCCAAACTTCTACCACCTGTTACAAAAAATGGATATCATATTTAAAATATAATAGGCAAATTACTAAGCCTAGATCTCTCAGCTGCACAACAGCACTTTCATGAAGGTATAGTACACTGCCTGGCAGTATCAAAACCTGGGGTTAATCAAGTATTTATAGCCATCAAGTAGTTATAACCATCAAATGTTTATAGCCATGTTCATCTCACTGAATGGAAAAAATGAGTTTCATCAAGCAGCTACTAAAAAGAGAACAATGTCCCTTAATTCAGATAGTATTCCAATGTTTAAAGACTTGTCCTCCTAACTGCGCTTCAAATGAAGTCCTTTCGAACTGTAGTAATGAATTCTTGACTGCGACCCAGGTTTGATCAGCAAATCCAGTACCTTAAGGACTTAGCCAGGGGGTAGAGACTAAGTGGTATTTTTGTCAGCTCACCCAGCTCATTTAGAGTGGGGCTTCTGACTAAGGGCTAACAGCTCTTGGTGGAGGCTGAGGACGCCAATCCTACAGAAAGTGTTTTAAATAATAGAAACCTGGTATTGTGTGGTAGGAGAAGAGCATAAGAAAAGAAAGCCCCCCCCACAGCTGTCAGGATGCCTTGCCAGGACACCCTGATCTGCTGTCTGCTTACTTCCTCATTGCTTACATATGAAGTATTCCCTTTGTGTGAAGACTTTGCTCATGAAAATTAAGTCAGATAGGTGCCATGGCTGTCAGAGCAGGAGCCTGACTTTAGAAGGTTGTGGGGTCATGACTGACAGCAGACAACTGCAGTGAGAAGCAAAAACTAAATGCGAGAATCTTGTGGGAGCAATGTATCTTTTCACACTTCGTTATTTCCTGCACAGTTGAAGATTACATACATTTTCAACTTATTTTTTTATTTACCAACAGAGATCAAAGAGGAAATGTGAGCTGTCAACTGATTATAGGTTCATAGGTGTGTACTAGGCTAATGGCCCTGGAGCCTTTACAAGCCTAGCCCACAGAAGTGCCCTGGCATCGTGCTGCCCGATCCCCAGGGAGAACTTTCTATTTCCCATCCACTCATCAAGATTTCTCTTGAAGAGGGACAGTGAGGTGCTCTGCTTGACATATATGGGAAGGCTATTCCAGAGCATGGGCAGTCTCTGGGTTATGAACCTGTCCCTCCAGCATGTTTTGCTGATTGTGGTAATGAGGTTAAGGTCTCTAGAGTGTGTGGTGTGGAGGGACTGAGATTTCTTTAGATGTAGCATTTCTAACAGAGCTGGGTCAGACATGGCTTTGTAAGTCAAGCAAAGATCGCCTCTTAGTAGATGATATGAGACAGAGAATACCTGGAGTTTTTCGAGTCTGTCCATATAGGACATGTGTTTAAGGCTTAGGATCCTCTTTGTGAGGTACTTTTGTGGCCTTTCCAGCTGTTGTAGGTGTCTAGTGAGATACATGCCAAATGGGGCATTATACTGGTTGATTGGTCTAATGAGGGTAGAGTAGAGAGAGAGACGATGACCACTTTCTTCCTGGATGCAAAACCCTTGGCAATGAGATGTGCCACATAGAAGGGCTTTCTGACGACAGTGGCAACGTGGTGGTCAAAGCAGAGGTTGCTGTCAACTTGTGTCCCCAGATCTCTTATAATGCCTTCAGTGTTCAGTGGGCTCCCATCGATGTGGTAATTAGTGGGAACTGAGTTTTTCCCAATGGGGATGACGATGCATTTTTTGACATTAAGCTTAAGGTCATGGTTTCGACACCAGTCATTGGTCTCAGTGAGGCCTTTCTGTAGGATGTCTGTATCACTTGGGGAGTTAATAATGGCTCCCAGCTTGCAGTCTTCTGAGAACATGGTCAGCCAGAGTCCCTCTGTGCTGGCCTGGACTTCTGAGAAGTAGATGCCAAACAGGAGAGGACCCAGGACTGATCCCTGTGGGACTCCACTCATGACTGGTCAGCAATCTGACTTGGATTCCACTACTTTCACACTATGGGTTCTATCTGTGAGCCAATTTGCAACCCACCTAGTGATATAGGGGTTAATGCCTAGTTTGGTGAGTTTATGAATAATTCCAGGGTGGGGAATGGTATCAAAGGCTTTGGTCAGATCGAGGTAGGCTGTATGAACTGCCTTGCCCTTATCCACAGCTCTGATGACTGACTCAAAGACGTCAACCAGGTTGAGCAGGCATGATCTACCTTTCACAAAACCAAATTGCATGGGATCTAGAGTTTGAAGATTTCCTATATCCTTGTTAATTAGGTCCATGATGATGCACTCCATAGCCTTACATATCAGACTCATCAGGCTAATGGGGTGATAATTCCCAGGGTCTGTAGTTGCTCCCCCTTTATGAAGAGGAATGACTGTAGCAGTGCACCATTTGATAGGGACAAAGCCTGAGGTGAGGCTGTGATTGAACAGGCACACAGATGTGGTGCCAGTTCACTTTGTAGTTCATATAGAACACATCCAGGGATATTGTTGGGTCCCATGGAAGCTGTATTCTTGGCCTTGGACAATGCAGCTTTAACCTGTGCTGCAGTAATGCTGGGTGCCTGGCATTCCTCTGGTATTGTGATTGTTTTTTTTGGGGGCGGGTAAAGTTGGCACTGAATCTGTCAGCCAGTATGTTGGCAATATCTGTTGGCTCAGTATAGGAGGTACCATTGTGTAGTAACTCAGAGCAAACCCTTGTATTGCCATGGAGATTCTTGATATAACTATAGAAGGCTTTGTGTTTGTTTTTAGAGTCTGCCACATTTCTGCCTTCATAGCTGTCTTTAGAGGTTTTGATGAGGGATCTCAACTTTTTGTTGAGCCTAATAAGGGAGTTTTTCCCAGTCGTGGGACTTCACCTTTTTCTACAAGAGTTTATTCCTTCTGTTATAGAGTTTATTAATGGCAGAGGACCACCAGATTGCCCTCCTTTTTTGTGGAGAGCATCTTGGTTCTGTTGGCTATGGCTAGTTCCATGCATTTATGTACGTATTCGTATAGTGCATTGGTGTATGATTCAGCAGTTATGCCTTTATTTTCCATTGACATGGGTGCCTTGAAGTTAGCCACCTCTGTTTTTAGGAGCCCAAAGTTAGCTTTGAAGAAGTTTCTCATGGTGGTTACCTTTGTGGGGGGTGTGGGTGAGATGTGGATTTCCATGGTGATTAGTTTGTGGCCGGATCTAACCAGGGAGGGATTGACTATTTGTGTAGAGCAATGGTTGCCCATGTTTGTAATAGCCAGCTTAAGGGAGTTGCTACCTTTAGTGGTGGTAAGAATGAACTGGTCCAGGGCATTGGAATTGATGAATTCCAGGAAGTGTTGGGTCAGTGTTTTGTTGCATGAGTAGTTTTCCCAGTTGATGGAGGGATAGTTGAGGTCACCTAGTATGAGAATGTTGGGTTGGACCCTAATAGTTTCATGGGTGCTTAGGAACATGGAGTGAGAGTCTTAGGACATGGTTGGGGACTTATAGCAGGCTATGACCTGAATCATCATCTTACCCAATGTTAGTTGTACCTGAAGTATCTCAGATGCGTTATGCTGGGCTACTAGTCTGAAGGTGTGCATAACCTGGGTTCAGCTGCCTAGGCAGTGAGACATTTCACTGAGATACATTTGGTTGGGGACACATGGCTGAAGTAACATTGAGCTGCAGAGATATATGTTTTTGTGAATTCCCTGTGGGCAGAGATAAGAATGTGATGCCATACCCACAACTTCAATAACCAAATGCACAGGGGAAAATAATGTCCAAGGCAACATGAGAAAGCAGGCAGTTTGGCAAGCATCAGTAGCAGGCTGGCCAGTGGGCATGTCAGTAGCAGTAAACATGCAGTGCACAATGGGCAGTGCCTTTATAATCAGTGTGTGTGTGTGTGTGTGTGTGTGTGTGTGTGTGTGTGTGTGTGTGTGTGTGTGTGTGTGTGTGTGTGTGTGTGTGTGTGTGTGTGTGTGTGTGTGTGGTGTACCACTACCCCTCCACAGTGTCCAGAGAACATTACCTAAAATGCATATGGAGCATAAGTTTGGCTACACTAGTATGCAGGACTTCACCCATGCTGTAGCACACTTCTACATGTTGTAGTTACATAAGCATATACTGTACACTGAGCACAACACTCATTACTTGTTCTGCCCCCATGCACTTGGTTATTAAAACTGTGGGCATGGCAGTCTGTGCTGCTTTTTTCCCAAAGGGTATTTGCAACAGCCATATATCTCTGCAGCTGAATATCACTTCAGCCATGTGTCCCCATCCAAATGTATCACAGGGAAATATCTCGCCGGTGCCTGAACCCGCATATCCTTTATGAATATGGAGACCCCATCATTTTCTGCTGCTTTAAACCAGGTCTCTGTTGCAGCACAAATGTCAATGTTCTCCATTTTCAGGAGTGCTTTGAGCAAGTGCATCTTGAGACTTAGACTTCTAGTGTTGAGCAGCATGACCTTCACATTGCATTTATTTATAGCTGTTACAGTGTTAATTTGGTCTTTGGAACACCACCTAAAAAACGCACTATAGGGGTGACAAGAGCCTTAGCCAGTATCCAGAAACCCAGGGGTGACAGATGCAGGCCATCTCTGGCAAAGCTTCGAGGTCTGTCAATCATGTCATCCCAGACAAATACTGGATCCCACACACAAATTCCACCTCACCAGGGGCGAAAATCAATAATAAAACCAAAAATAAAAAAACGTGGAAAAAACAGCACAGTGGCAGGAAAGAGAACCAGCTTTATTCGTGACTAAGCGCTTTCACCTTCAAATCCTAGGCATCATCAGAGTCACTAAACATACACATCACTTCCTTTTTATAGTAAAATACACATGACATCATCAAAGTCACTCAACATATACATCACTTTCCATTTACATTAAAATACACATGACATCAGACATATAAAAACTCAATCATAGATACTGGATCCCCTTAGAATGACACCAGAAACTTAGCCAATTGTTGAAGTCAATCATTTTCTGCTTGTAATGCGATATCATTCTGGGCGACGGTAGGATGCTGCTCATGGTGGTTACCTTTGCAGGGGGTGTGGGTGAGATAGTCAGATGTGGATTTCCATGGTGATTAGTTTGTGGCCGGATCTAACCAGGGAGGAATTGACTATTTGTGTAGGGCAATGGTTGCCCGTGTTTGTAATAACCAGGTCAGGGATCTTGCTTCCTCTAGTGGGGGTAAGAATGAGATGGTCGTACCTGCCTGGGCCCATAATCCGAGAGCTCCTCCATGTGTCTTTTCATGTTGTCCAGGGAGGTGCATCTCAGGTCATTCACACCCACATGGACAATGACTGAGTAATACTTGTACTTGTTGTGGAGTGACCTGAGTGCGTGTGTTATGTGTCAGATTCTGGCACCTGATAGACAGCTGACTGTTACTTTCTCCTTATTTAACCTAGTGAGTGGGACATCAGTGTGCCTCACTATCGAGTCACCTATGATTAGTGTACTGAGCAAGCTGTTTTGCCTTAGGGGCTTAGGTTGAGGGGCACACTGTGTAGGTGAGCTATGTGTCTTGTGGTTTGTGCTGTGTTGTGGTGGTCGAGTGTGTTTCTGCCTTGGAGGTCTCTGCTGTTTGGATAGATTTCTATTGATAGCCCCCACGAAAGTGTGTGTGCGGTTTGTGTTTTTATGTGAGAGCTGTGATGGTGGGTGTTCTGGAGGGAAATGTGGTGTGGTGCAGGTATTGACCTTCTCTTGACCAGCTATTCCAGTCTTGGCTTGAGAGTGCATGGCTTCCAGTTTGGATATATAAGTGCATCTCTCACAAGTCTGAGTGTTGGGATGTAAGAGGAGAGGATTGTCTGTGTACATGAAGCAGTTGCTACACTGCCTCAGAATGCCCAAGTTCACTAGGTTAATAGGAGAAAGCACAGGGAACTGCCCTTAGACAGTTAGATTTATAGGAGATTACTAGGCTAACAGCTTAATATCCCTTACAAGCCTAGCCAATATAACCCAATTCTACCCAATATATTGCCCCTAGGGCATAGCATCCATA
Source organism: Protopterus annectens (assembly GCF_019279795.1). NCBI lineage: Eukaryota > Metazoa > Chordata > Ceratodontiformes > Protopteridae > Protopterus > Protopterus annectens. Next base: position 851,469,620 of record NC_056741.1, on the reverse strand, counting down.
TTTCCAAAGTCTGGGGAAGTATTATGTGCCTTAATTTCACCACTATTAGGGAAACTATATGTTTCCTGCCTTTTACTATTTTATATTTAGAAGTTTTGAAGAGCAGTTTCTCTTGGGTATATTTTGTTTTCTCGTATGTACTTGTCCTTAACCGTTTTCTCTTTATGGGTGAGTCCTTCTGTTTTGTAAGTAATAAAGTTCATTTAAATGAGATTGTCATCCTGGCAAATTATTCAGATATTAGTAAAAAAATGATTGACTGGCAAGTGGACTATGCTGCTTCTGAGTGGATAGACTGTTATATTTTCAAGATATTTAGCACTGTACCTATAAATATAAATAGTTTAAATTACCTATAAGTGAAGGAACATATTTAAGTTTTTGCATTATATTTCCACATGTAGCAGGGGGACATCCTTCCTTTGCAGATTGCTGCACAAATTCTTTTAATAACAAATCAGCAGAGTTTGTAAGTGTAATATATAAGAAAAGACAAAAGCTATATGAAAATAACAAAGGGATTGTTAGTCTGGTTTGTTTTCCATTACTGTATATGTGCATATGTCACTTTAAAAATGCCATTTTAATAAAAATGTTTTTTTTTTAAATCTTAGATAAATTTTTAGACTTCCAAAATATAAATGTTATTGCTAAAAATTCAATGTCCATATTTTAGGTTTGTACTGAGATGTCTCCAAGCACTCTTTGTGGTCAGTTTTATTAATCAAATACAGAAGGGATTAATGCAGATGGCTTCAGCCTTACAAGTACTTGTGGATTTTAATGTTATAATTAATCATCAATATAAGAGAGTGGTTCAGTTATAGACTAAGCAAACAGAATGCACTTTAATATGCTTCAAAATGTTTGGGATTTATATGGCCTGTTGGACCAATGGGAAGTTACATTCCTTAATTCCCTAAGCTTTAGATATCTAAATTTGAAATAAATAAATACATAAATGTTTTGTGTTTTTTTTTATTTCCCAAGCACTTTTTCAGAAGTAGCACAGCTGAAGTAAGCCTAGGTGTACATTTTTAGCTTGAAACTTTAAACATCAATCTTTATTTATTTTTTTATTCCTCTAATTAAAGGAAACTGAGACTTTACAGTAATAATAATAATGGTCTCATTAACTTTGTTCCTCAGATTCAACAGGGTGTAATAGGTCTTTGGAAAGCTAATATAGCCCAAGAAACTTATATTTCTAATAAATGGGCAGCTTTTGAGTCATATATATTAGGATAGTTGGACTTGGATACTTAACATGGGCTAATATAGAAGGCAAAACCTGACATGATAAATTGCAAGCCCAACTAAAAGTTTATTAAGCTTTGCCATAAGTGAATTAAAAATATATATATTAAAATTCTGATTGTGGATTGACATTGAAGAATTACTTTGTTAGTAATAAAAGCAACCTGCTCTGCTATACAGACATCACTATTATTTAAAAGATAGTAGAGAAGACAATGCTTCTGTTGTAGTCAGGGAAAGGTTTAAATGATAGAATTCAATAAGAAAGTTCTAACCCATAAGAAACAATACATGTTCAAAATTTATTTACAGCATCTTGTAACATTTATTCAGAAGGTATTCCTGCTTCCCAACACAATGTAGTTTTTTTTTTGTTGAGATTTATATAGGTAAACATTTGTTTCAAATAATTTAATTTTCCCTTCCACATTACATTTTCTCACTTTCCTCACATTGTCAATATGAATTCATACCAGAGAGGAATATGAAACTCATGTTCTACTTTACTCGGCCTCCCTCTCCTGCAGCTTTCAATGTAAGCTGCTACCAGAGATGATACTACAATCCATCGCATTATACGTACAGCAAAATTACAGTAACATTTCTGATAAAATAGAAATTTCCATTTATTCTCACATTTTGTCTGTTTTGCTACACCCTGTTTTTCTTAGCATTACCAAACATCGACTCGCCTATTAAGTACTAAGAGCTGGGAATGAAGAGACAGATGTCCATTCTCTAAGAGCTGGGGATGAAGAGACAGATGTCCATTCTCCCCTATACAATTTATTTTGGCCTTGGAACACCCTGTATGCAATTCTTCTCACCCATGTATTACACCAGTTTGCATCAGTAAAACTTAAATCAGATTCATAGCTAGCACATAGCTAGTAAAACTCAAGTTACCTACTTTCACATCTAACTTCTCTAGTGCACACTGCAGAGTGCATTCTTTTCAATCTTACCTTTAAGCATCCCTGTGACTAGCACTTTCTCTAATACCTGCTGGAAAGCACTAGGAAGCCTTAAACCCATACAAACACTGCACTCTCCTTGTTAACAAGGAGAAATTAATAGTAGGCACTAAACAGCCTATAATTGCAAAGTACCTTGCTAAGGAAACAGCTCCTATACTTTACAAAGAAAAAAAAAAGCCCCAAACCAGGCATGTCCAAGGGTCAGCTTCCAGTGATTTCTCCTGTCCACCTGGTGAATCTGGGCATACTGGGGCAATGCAGCAATTGCCTCATGTACACAGACAACCCTCTCCTCCTACCACCCAACACTACAACCTGTGAGAGATGCACTTATATAGCCAAAATGGAAGCAAAGCTCTCTCCACCCAAGATTGTGCTAAACAGTCAAGAGGAGAAGGTTAACACCCACACTACACCTCAAGAAACACATAGCCCTTCTAAACCAGCACCACCAACACCCACATATAGCAACACTAAATCCACATATGCAGAGGCCCTTAACTGTAACCTGCCCAAGCAACAAAGACCTCTGAAGCTGAAACGCAAACAAACACCAATCACAACCAATGTGTCACATAGTTCACAACACCAGTGTGCCACCCAGCAACAGCCCCTAAGGCAAGACAATGTACCTAACACTTTAGTCATAGGTGACTCTATAGTCCGGCACACTGATGTCCCTCTCACCAGGTTGAATAAGGAGAAAGTTACAGTCAGCTGCCTGTCGGGTGCCAGGATCCGCCACATAACGCATGCACTCAAGTCACTCCACAACAAGTACAAATATGACTCTGTCATTGTCCATGTTGGAGTGAATGACTTGAGACGCACCTCCCTGGACTACATGAAAAGAGACATGGAAGAGCTCTCGGATCATGTGGCCCAGGCAGGTATGACCCTAGCCCTGAGTAGCATCCTGCCTTCGCCCAGAATGATACCACAATATAAGGATAAAATGATTGACTTCAACAATTGGCTAAGCGTATGGTGTCATTCAAAGGGGATCCAGTATCTGTCTGCCTGGGATGACATGATTGACAGACCACGATGCTTTGCCAGAGATGGTCTGCACCTGTCGCCCCTGGGATTCAGGTTACTGGCTAAGGTTCTTTCCACCCCTATAGTGCCTTTTTTAGGCAAACTTCAAAGGACAAAACCACCACCATAACAGGTACAAGCATGCAAAATCTGAAGGTAATGCTACTCAATGCTAGAAGTCTAAACCTCAAAATGCACTCTTCGAGGCACTCCTAAAAATGGAGAACATTGATATCTGTGCAGTAACTGAGACCTGGTTCAAGGCTCCAGAGAGCACCCCTGCAATACCAGGCTACAACTCTTACCACACTTTTCGGCCACCAAACCAGGACCGAAACACTAAAGGTGGAGGAGTGTCAATATTCACCAAGGATATTCACACCACCAGGCTAGTTGGCCAACACAATGTGTCTGAAATTCTCCAAGTGCAACTAACACTAGGTAAGACTGCAATCCAAATTGTAGCTTGCTACAGATCCCCCACCATACCCCAAGATTCATACTACACCTTTCTAAACATACTGGAAAATATTAAGATAAAACCAAACACCCTAATACTGGGTGATTTTAACTACCCTGCCATTAACTGGGAAAACTACTCATGTCCCAACACCTTTGCGCAACGGTTCTTGGAATTCATAAATTCCAACGCCCTGGATCAACTAATCCATAGTCCCACCAGGGGCTCCAATATCCTAGACCTGGTCATTACCAACATGGGAAATCAATGCTCCATACCTATGGTCACCCCCTCGTTAGTCAGGTCTGACCATAAGCTAATCACCCTTAACATCCACATCCCACCCCCACCCCCCAGTAAAGAAACCACCATAAAAACTTCTCTAAAGCCAACTTCATGCTACTCAAGTCAGAAGTGACAAACTTCATGACACCTATGCAGACGGGAACTGAAAGTTCAACTGCTGAATCCTACACTACGGCACTGTACGAGCACATCCACTCATGCATGAATCGTGCCATCCCAAATAGAACCAAAATGCTCTCATCCAAAAAAAGGAAGCCAATCTGGTGGTCCCCTGCCATAAACAAACTTTACAACAAAAGGAAGAAACTTTTGCAGAAAAGAGGAAAATCCCAGGATGCAAAAAACTCCCTTACTAGCCTCAGTAAGAAACTGAGATGCCTCATAAAATCCTCCAAAGCTAGTTACGAAAATAAAATTGCCAAAGATTCCAAAGACAACCACAAAGCATTCTATAATTATGTCAAGAATCTAAATGGCAGTGCTCAGATCTGCTCTGAGCTAAAACAGAATGGCATTAAATATACTGATCCGAAGGATATTGCCAATATCCTGGCAGATCGATTCAGTGCCAACTTCACCCCACTCTCACCCACTAAATGGCCCATCTCAATACCAGAAGATTGCCAAATTCCAGTAATAACGGCCACACAGGTACAAAACGCACTCTCTAAAGCCAAGAATACAGCATCCATGGGACCAGATGACATCTCGGGCTGTGTACTACATGAACTACAATATGAACTGGCACCTCACCTAAGTGTCATGTTTAATCATAGCCTCACCTCAGGTTTCGTGCCCACTGAGTGGCGCAGAGCTATAGTTATCCCAATCCACAAGGGGATCCACCTTGGATCCCGGAAACTACCGTCCCATCAGTCTGACAAGCCTTATCTGCAAGGCCATGGAGCGTATTATCATGGAACTTATAAACAAAGACATTGGCAACCTTCAAACACTGGACCCCACCCAGTTTGGGTTTGTGAAGGGCCGATCTTGTCTCCTGAACCTGATTGACTTCTTTGAATCAGTCTCCAGAGCCATGGACAAGGGTAAGGTGGTCCACACAGCCTATCTAGACCTTGCCAAGGCCTTTGACACCATCCCCACTCTGGAATCATAGATAAACTTACTAAGTTGGGCATTAATCCCTATGTCACCCAATGGGTTGCTAAATGGCTTACTGATAGAACCCACACTGTAAAAGTAGCCGACTCCAAATCCAGCTCCAGACAAGTGACAAGTGGAGTACCTCAGGGTTCAGTCCTGGGGCCGCTCTTGTTTGGCATCTACTTCTCTGAAGTACAGGTCAACACTAAGGGACTGTGGCTAACAAAGTTTGCAGATGACTGCAAACTGGGAGCCATTATTGAATCCCCAAATGATGTGGATACTCTACAAAAGGGCCTTACAGAAACAGATGCTTGGTGCCAGAGCCATGGGCTCAAGCTCAATACCAAGAAATGTATTGTTATCCCCTTTGGGAAAAAAACATGTATCCATGAAATACTATATAGGTGGCAGTACACTAAACACAGAAAGTGTGATAAGAGACTTAGGGGCACAGGTGGACAGTGGTCTCACCTTCGATAACCACATCGCCACAACAGTCAGGAAATCCTTCTATGTGGCACACCTCATCACGAAGGGCTTTTCATCCAGAAAAAAGGAGGTCATTGTCCCACTGTACTCATCCCTCATTAGACCCATTATAGAATACAATGCCCCATTTGGTATGTACCTCTCAAGACATCTGCAACAACTGGAAAGGCCTCAGAAATACCTCACTAAAAGAATCACAGGCCTAAAGCAGATGCCCTATGCTGACAGCCTTAAAAAACTCCAGCTATACTCTGTCGCATATCGTCTACTCAGAGGCGATCTCTGCTTAACATACAAGGCCATGTCAAACCCAGAGCTGTTGGACATGCTACACTTAAAGAAATCCCAATCCCTCAGAGCTACACGCTCCAGGGATCTAAACCTTGTCATCACAATAAACAAAACATGTTGGAGGGATAGATTCCTGACCCAGAGACTCCCCAGACTCTGGAATAGATTGCCCATACATGTCAAGCAGAGTGCCTCTTTGGACCTCTTCAAGAGGAACCTTGACGATTGGATTGGAGAAAGGAAATTCACCCCAGGGATCACGTCAGTCGCCCTGCTAGACAGGGGTCCAGGAAAGTAAATAATGTGGGAAGAAATATTCAGGGAATTGTTATGGCTAGGCTTGTATAGGCCCTAGGGCTGATAGCCTAGTACTAACCTATGAACCTATGAACCTATGAACCTACTGACCTCTTATTAAATATCTTGCAAGCTGAGCATTCTTTAAATAATTTATTAAGTCAGTCAAAGCAGTAGCACTTATTCTCTGGTTAAAAAATAAAGTCAAACAAAACAAAATTATTGATCATATAAATGACACTCATTTATTGGGAGAACTGGTAAATTAATTTACATTTCTCAGTTGTACTTGGGGAAATAAGCAGCAGTCAGCAAAACATTTCGGAACTTATATAGCAATGGTTTATTTAAAAAATTTTATAAGGCATATTATTTTTTAAGATAAATATGTTAGCTGACTGGCTATTTTTGTGAGAAATGCACTTTATGCCATAATATTATTGCGTTTATATCACGTTATCGAAAGATGAAAACAGTGAATGCTATTTCATTGAACCTAAAATATCTAAACCACATAATATCAAACATTCAGAACAGCAAATTCTTTCCTTGGGAAAAAATTTGCTATTCCGAAACACATACACACAACACAAGCACACCTAAAAAACAATCCACACACATACACTTATAATCCTACAACTAACCCTACACTAAACTATACATACACTACCATCTATCCACTTACCTTAACCCAAACCCTAACCCTAAGGTCCATCACTATCGCCCACACCTAACCTGCACCCTAACCCTAACTCACCTTAGCCGCGCCCTAACCCTAACTCACCTAACCCACACCCTAATGCTAACAACCACACAATCACACACTTACCTGAACCCGACCCGTAAACCACAGTGCTGAAAATAGCGAAGCCACAGAACCGGCCAACCAAATTCTTTCCCTAGGAAAGAATTCGGAGTTCTGCAGCTTCGTTATTTTTAGCATTTCGCTCAAAATTGGTCAATATTAGAACATTCAAAGTTTTAAAACTTCAATGTTCTGATATAGACCCAATATTATTAATGACTTCGAGTGGAATGTGAGACACGTTTATTTGGCTAAGAGACTCTTCTAGAATATGCTGGGGGCAAGTCATCATAAATAATGTGGTGCTTTAACTCATCTGAGTAATTTTTCATGCACAGTTTTATAATTACTGATAATGTTTTGAGCATTAAACATATCTATGCTATAGATTCATTACAGATTTAATCATATTTACTTTTTCTGTCATTCTGTTTGGGGTCTGGCCAGGGGCGGCTCGTGCTATAGGACTGCAGGACTGCAGCCCTCCCACCTAAAAAAAAATAAAAATAGAACAGAGAAACACAAAATCAAAAACTGTAAAATTCCTGGAAGTGTACACATGCGCACAAGCTCTCAGACTGCTTTCTCAGCAGTCTAGATAGGAGGAAAGGCATCTCAGCCCCAAGATGCCCAGCAGTCTGTGCGGCAGTGATGTCACAAAATGGAGGCCACTCCGGACTGCAGCAGTCGCAGGCAGGACCAATCGCGGATTTGGACTGCAAGGAATAATTTGGGATGGACCAATCATGCAAGGAATACTGGCTGTTCAGATATCGGCGGCAACAGAGCAGTTATTTGGCTCATCAGCAAAGCGGATAGGGGAGCAGTTATTTATTTAGCTTGTCAGTGGGACTGTTCAGATATTGGAGACAAGGTAAGCAGTGTGTGTGTGTGTGTGTGTGTGTGTGTGTGTGTGTGTGTGTGTGTGTGTGTGTGTGTGTGTGTGTGTGTGTGTGTGTGTGTGTGTGTGTGTGAAATGCCCCAGTTGCTATATACTGGTGGCTAGAGCAGACTCATGCTAGTGTGGTAGGGAATACCTCAGGCTTGAACCCTGTACCTTGTATACAGGTGTTAAGGGCCTGAATTCCCTACCCACCACGATTTGTAAAAAAATTGCAGATTTTTGCCTCATATTTGATCTGTTCTGTTCCTCATAATATCTGTGGTTTCTAAATGTTTGATGGTGCAGTGGTAGCATTGTTGCCTCACAGCTGTAGGTTCTCAGGTTTGATTCTTGGTTGGGGTGCCTTCTGTATGGGGTCTGTACCTTTTCCCTGTGTTTGTGTGGGTTTGCTTTTGTGTCCTCCCATGTTACAAAGACATGTCTACATTATTTCTTCCTGGCCCTCTGCTGAAAATTGTTTTTTTGTTCCAAGTCAGTCTGTCTTGGTTAACAAATGTTAAATAAAATTGACAGGCATTTGAATTTCAGACTTCAGGTTTCTGAATGTTTAGTTCTGTACATCTTTGATGGTGCAGTGGTAGCACTGTTGCCTCACAGCTATAGGTTTTCTGGTTTGATTCTTGGCTGGGGTGCCTTCTGTGTGGAGTCTGCATCTCCTCCCTGTGTTTGTGTGGATTTGCTCTGGTGTCCTGCCATTTTACAAAGACATGTGTCTGCAGTATTTCTCCCTGGGCCTCTGCTGAAAATAGTTTTTGTTCCGTCAGAAGTAAAACTGACAGGCATTTGAATTTCAGACTTCATATTCTTCAGAAAATACATAGTAACACAACCTTTTATTCTAGCAATTTTCTAAGTTTATAAGATGAATATTTGAAATTTGTCCCTATTTTTGGGACTGTATTCCCCCATTATTGGCTTTGTCCATGTTTTTTGTGCTAAGAATAACAGCTATGGCAAGAACTGAATTCACTGAATATGTTTGAGGGCTGTATTCCCTCATTACTGGGTTTATCCTGGTGTTTTGTACTAATAGGTTGACAGCTATGGTGAGAACTGAATTCACTAAATGATAGCCATTTAAGTTTCAGTCGTCCTCTCTTTCACAAAGCAGCTGATTTGGCATAGTGGTATGTTGCTCTGACTGTTTTGCACAGGGACCTTGGCAGTAAAATGTATGGTGGTAACACAGCATTTCTCTTTCACAAAGCAGCTGATTTGGCGTAGTGCTATGTTGCTCTGACTGTTTTGCACAGGGACCTTGGCAGTAAAATGTATGGTGGTAACACAGCTTTTATTCTAGCAACTTTCCAAGATTATACAAGCAATGTTTAATGTGTCCCTGATTTTTGGGCTTTTGACCCCCCCCCCAATAAATTTTGGCTTTTTCCAGATTTCTTGTGCTGCGAAGTTGAGATGCAGTTGAATATTGAGTAGATTTTACAAGGAACTGAGAGCTGCAGGGGAAGAGAAGTTTAGTGCTGCTTATCCTGAGTTGGCTTGCATTGTTAATAGCACAACAGGTTGTGTACTTGCATTTGATGCAGAAGGCTGTGGGTTCTGCTCCAACAAGGGGTGGATGCTGCTGTACTGAGAATGTCCTCCTTGGTGAAGATACTAACTATGAGCCTGTTATCAGTTTGCCATCCATTTCCTCTTGCAATATTACTAGCTTATCATTTTTTTTTAATGTAATATAGGCAAATTATTCCTCAGGGGCAATAGACACTTTATTTTTCAATGAAACCATGAAATATAAAGGTGTTTGCTAGCAGCAACCTCTTCATTAGTTACAGATTTCTTTAATGTGGAATTATTTAGATGACTTTTGCTTCTTCAGAGATTGTGCATATTTACTGATAATGGAATGTAGAATTATGCATATTTACGGATAATGGACTGTAGAATTGTGCATATTTACTGATAATGGACTGTAGAATTGTGCATATTTACTGATAATGATGGAGTGTAGAATTGTGCATATTTACTGATAATGATGGACTGTAGAATTGTGCATATTTACTGATAATGGTGGACTGTAGAATTGTGTATATTTACTGATAATGGTGGACTGTAGAAGTCTGAGTAGACTTTTATGATGGTAATGTTCTGAACTGGGCAGTTTTGTCATTATGGGTGCATGCATTTTGTTTCATTGCTTACTGGAAAAATGTTCAAAACAAATTTAAAACACCCTCTAACAACTGTACTGTATTGTACAAGGAATATAATTTAGTACAATCAGGAAGGTGTATCAAAGAGCACATGTATGTTTCATATGCAAGAGGCCTATAATTTGAAAACAGCCCAAAATTAATCTTTATCTGCCACTGGCAAAATGTATTTTCTTTGAATGTGGGTTTCAATGCTGTTTCAATGAATGTGAGTTTCAAGGGCAGAGAGGTTTTAATGCTAAGTCTGTTTTCATTGTGAGACTGCATTGCTTTGTTTAGCAGATGTCTTAGTGTTTGTGCTGTAAAATGCAAAATAAAACTTTCAAATGAAGTCCAAATCATCATAGAAGTAAAGCAGTATGCACATTAGTGTTTATGGTAAATGGAGTGAAATAGCTAAGTAATGGATCATTGGAATGGTTGCAGATTCTCCATTCGACCATGATTTTGTGAGGGGGAAGGGAGGCAAACTCAGACAGGCCCAGCTGAACTATACCTCCCAACTGTCCAGATTTTCAAAGAATGAATAGATTTTTGCTTCTTATTTTTGGTTTGTTCCTAATTCTGCGGTGGTGCAGCGATAGCATTGTTGCCTCACAGCAAGAGGTTCTCCCGTTCGATGCTTGGGTTGGGAGTGCCTTCTGTGTGGAGTCTGCATGTCCTCCCCACGGTCGAGTGGGCGTTCGAAAGACATGCGTTGAATGGGCATGCCTTCGTTGAAGGTTGGGCATCGGGCTGGCAACTCAACACCATAAAAAACAACTGCCAGTCATTAGCAGACCGGAGTTCCACTGTGGTGACCCCTAACCTGGAAAAGCTGAAAGACAAACAACAACATTTTTGGTTTGTTCCTCATAAAATTTGTAGTTTTCTGGCAAATCATTTAGGAATTAAGTCACTAAATGATACACTGAGTTTCAGACTTCATAACCTTCAGAAAAATGCATGCTAAAGTAAGACCTGTTATTCTATCAACTGTCTCAGTTTATACAAGAGCAATTTTTAGTACTGTTTATATGTTCCCCCAATATATTTGGCCTTGTCCAGATTTATTGCATTAACAGGTTGAGAGGTACTTGCAAATAAATTGCTTTATAGAATTAGGCATAGCCAACCTCTCAACTGTCCCTGATTTTGGCTCAAAATGTTGCTCTTCCCCCTAATAATCCCTCTGCAAAATAGCAATTTTGGAAGAAAACATGGAGGGTTTACAATTAAGAAATAACTGTAATAATCAAAGTTATAGATTACTTTTATTTCAGAAATGCATGTAGATTCTTTTATTTTGTCAGCTGCTCAAGTTAGCAGTGCTAATATTAAAGTATCCCTTCTTTGACAGGTTCCCAGCTGTATTGTGTGGCTATTTTATATTTTTGCATCACGTTTTTGGTCCATTTTTCGTAAAATTGTGTTTTTCTTCGGCAAATTAGTGACAAATCATTAAAGACTGAAGTTAGAAAATAATGACAGACATTTGAGTTTCAGATTTAATTCCCTTCAGAAAATTCATACTAATGCAAGACCTATTCTATTATCTTTCTAAGTTTATAAGAGCAATATTTAAAAATTGTCCTTATTTTTGGGCCTTTGTCCCACTTCTATGTATGGCTTTGTCCAGATTTCTTGCTCTGAGGTTGAGAGGTATGACACATGTGTCAGAGCCATCACAGTCAGCCGGAGACATTTCAAATTGTGACATACTTGTTGCACCCCACTCCCCCATGTAGTGACTCTGGATGTGTCCAAGCAAGGCAAGGAGTAGTTATGCAGTGTAAATGTGCAGAGTGTCCCCCCATCCAAGGTAGACACAAGTACTACAGAGGCTTTTCATCTGTCCTTGATTTTGCAGAATGGTCTGGTTTCTGTCATATTTTTGTACTGTTGATTTATGCTTATTACTCAAAGTGCCTGTTGCTCTGTGTTTAAGTAGCAATGCTGCGGAATAAAATCCCAGTCCATGTGAGGCAGAGCACCTTGCTGACTCTGTTCAAGAGAAATCTAGACCTGTGGATGGGAGATCGTAGGTTTACCCCGGGAATCATCTCTGTGTCACTGCTGGACAGAGGCACAACAAACTAATGGGCATAATATTTTTTCATATAAGGGGTGGCGTAAGTCACAAAAATTTGGGCTAGGCTTATAAATGCCTTAGGGCAGATAGCCTAGTATAAACCTATGAACCTATGAACCTATAATGACCATCAGGTAAGCTTGTCTGAGATCGTAAGATGCAAGTAAGCTTTAATAAGCATACTGTTAAAGAAGTGCCAACACTGAAAGCCTTTCTGTTGTTGCCATGCAAAGAATACTTAACTAGATAATGTATAAGCCTTGGGTATTGAAATGCATATGACAGTATTTGTAATAAAGGACAGGATTACATTTTAAGAAGCTCATTACACTTGTTGGAGAATTCCAGTCATCTCTACAGGCTTTACCCGTAAACTAAACAGCATGCCAATCATGTGTGGACCATAACCTGTACAGTAATCCTTTAAGCAATGTATATTGAGCTTGTTTCTTGTTTGCTTTTCATTTTTTACTTTGATCATGTTTTCCCCATGAAACAAGTAGATATTTGTCAGGCAGCAGGTCTTTTTTGGATAAGAAACATTTTTACAAGTGGGGACATCACAGAGATTTCTACTTTCAGCATGTTACTTGGTACTTTAATAAAGCTGAATATAAATTATAATTAGAACTGCAGTGCAAGGGGAAGTGGTTTGAGTTGAGTGCTGCTTGTTTTTCTTATGCTTGATTTTGACTGGCATTCCAGTAATGTATTTAAAAAGTAATTTATTTTTTCATGCCTCACAACCTTTTGTTTCCATCTAGATATTAAGTAAGCTGTCATGCAGCCAATGCATTGAAATATTTTTATTCTTCTGCATTTATTTTTGTCTTGATTGAACTCTCATAATGACGGTTTGGCACCCAGGGCAGCTTATTTAATTAAAGTTAGTTTTTGTGGTTTTGAGCATAGCTCCTCCCCTTTCTAGTTGGCCGCACCCCTTCCCATTGACCCCCACCCATTCAGCTGTCTCCTGCAGCCCCCCTTTGATTTGAAGTCACCAGCCACCACTGGGTCTGGCTTACTGAATTTTTAACAGAAAAACAAGTGATAAAATGTACCCATTCGTAAAAAAGATTGTAAGAATGTATGCGGTTTTAAATTGGGAGTGTCATGTATACTGTGAAAGTAATGAAAGGTTTGGTCAGCTGAATGGTGCCAAGAAAAAGATATATGAGGCTAATTAGTACCATTAATACTGTTAACAAATGATCACATAGGAAGACTGCTTCTTCCAGGAAAAGGTATGTGTTACTTTTCACAACATAATAATAAACATAATCAGGAATTAGGTGAAAAATCATTGTGTTTATCTCGTCACTTCAGAACTCAACATAGCACCTACTGATTTGTATGGCTTAAGAATTTATTTTTCAAATGCCATTCTACATTATTTTATGGAATATATACTGACAGAGTCAAGTGAAGTTTAAAGAGGGGAATTGTCATATTCATTAAGCCATTTGCAATCTATGATAGAAACAATCTGGCACCAGCTTGAACACTCAGCTTGTAACACATCAGATAATTTGTCCATGGCTCCAAATCAAGTACACTTTCAGTGATTGTAACAAGTCAGCCTATTGTTTTTACTCATCTTGGAGTGTTTGCAAGCAAGAAGCAATGTAATTTATGGTTGATCTGGCTTTCCTTACGTGGGATTTCCATTTACCTTCAATTGATTAATATTGATATTCTTTCTTTTTATATATTTCCATGGTTCTACACCTCTCTCTCTCTTTCTTTTAAAACATACACTTGTAATAAACAACTGTTAGTTACCTTTTTACTTTGTATCTACTATGAAAAGTATTGTGCAGCATCATAGCATGTATATTCTTTAGTATATGCATGTCTTGGTAATCTTTATTGTTCTCTAGTTCTGTTTTATTTTCTTAGATTTTGATTTACATTTTGTCTCGCAGTCTGGTAAAATAACCACTAGAGGGTATTGTCATCATCCTTATACTTTGTTCTTTGTAAAAATATTTCAGAAATAAGCATCCTACTATCAATATATGACTTCCATTAGTAATGGTAACCATGGGATCTTTCATTTTAGTAATTTTGTCAACCATGGGCTCTAGCTCAGACAATATTTAACTTATTTCTTCTGTCTTACCAGTACAGTCTGTCCCACCTTAAGATCAAGCACTGTGGCCTGTTTTACTTGTCAGCACATGCATCATTTTGTTTTTTCTGCAGACATTTTCTTTGACAGATTTGAGTGTATTTTTACTACAGAAAGAACTATATTGTTAAAATTCTAACCTCTGATGCAGGACAAAATAGATGGCTCAGCTCGAACAAGGAGATGCGTTTATTGTAAAAAAAACACGTAAAAGCACGTTTAAAACTGAACAAATTGTTAAAATTCTAACTGAACACCAGACATGCTAGTGCTGCTCCTGTAGTTATAGTTATTGCACTGCTTTAGTGTCTCAATATTCCAAAATATGTGCTGTGCATGGTGTCCATTTAATGCAGACCACTCTCACAATTTTATCAGTGTTGGCCATTAACCTTTCCACCATTCATTGACTTATATTAAGTGTTTACTAGAATAAAGATCACAAGGGCCTTTCTAAGCCTAGCCATGCATCCCAAATCTCTGACAAGTTCTGGTACCCTTGGTAAGTGTAAGCAGGGGCTTGGAAGGTGAAACATTGACAAGCAGGGGCCTGGAAGATGAGCCATTTACAACCTGCCTGTATCAATTATAGACATAGGTGCCAAACCAGGGATACATTTCCTGTTCCCCATCCAGTTGTCTAAGTTACACTTAAATTGAGTTATGAATGAACTCTGCTTCATATGGATGGGGAGTATGTTCCAAACAGGTAGTCTCTGTGATACATCCCTGTCTCTCCAGCAGGTCCTATTAATATCACAGACAAGGTTTAAATCTTTTAGAACAAGTAATTCTGGTGCTGTATGTTTTGTGGCTATGCAGGCGGTCCATCAGAGTGGGGTCTAACAATGCCTTGTATGCCAGGCATAGACTTCCCCTCAACAGTCTGTAGAAGACAGAATACAGATATAGGGCCTTGAGGTGGTCTACACAGGACATGTTATTTACTCCTTGAATTCTTTTAGTGAGGAACCTCTGTGGACATTACAATTGCAGGATATGCCTGGGTAGGTATTGTAATCAATGCTAGGTCTGATGAAAGCCGAATACAGTGGAACAATGACTTCCTTGGACCTAGATGCCATACCTTTGTTTAAGTTGCATAATATAGAATGATTTCCTCACTTCTGTAGACACATGCTGGTCAAAGGCTAGATTACTGTGTATGTGTGTCCCCAAGTCCCTGACTACTGGGTCAACTCTTTTTTTTCCCCAGAATGTTTTTATTCATTTTATAATACAATAATTTAACAGTATAGTAACAAGAAAAAACAAAAAAACTATATACAATGTTCATAACAACCAAAAAAGCAATATACATAGGAGAACACTTAATATTTCTCTAACAGATTAGACAATTTTGTCCAAGCAATTAAATGATGGGCTGTGTTGTTAGTTCTTGCTTTTATAGTAGCAATCTAATTGTTACAAATGTATTTCACAAGATGAATAAACTCAACTTTAAAGACAGGAGGAGACTAGGATTTCCAATTTTTAGTAACAATTTTCCTTGCTATAGAGAGGATAGACCATAGTAAAAATGTTTGTTTTTTAGGAATGACTTCAGGAACAAGAACATTGAAAGGGATAAGGAAGTCAAAAAATATATAGTTGTCATTCCATAGAGCTTTACAAAA
The DNA here is from genome assembly GCF_019279795.1 of Protopterus annectens. Lineage (NCBI taxonomy): Eukaryota > Metazoa > Chordata > Ceratodontiformes > Protopteridae > Protopterus > Protopterus annectens. The sequence continues at coordinate 851,453,676 of NC_056741.1, read as the reverse complement.
ATATTTAAAGTCTAACCAAAATGGGGAAATTATTTTGCAATTAACAACCATATATATCCAGTCAGAATCGGGGTGTCCACATCTTTAGCGTTTCATTTCATCTTTCTTGCACATTATTGCTAGTCTATGTGAAGTGAAAAAAACATCTATGAAAAGTTTCCATGTGTATACATGCCAGAACAGGCAAGATGTGGATTCCTTCATCAACTGTAAACAAAGGTTTTTATCTTTTCAGAGAATACATGTCTATTAACTTCACTTAATTAATTCCAAAAAGAAACATCTGTTTTGCTAAAATCATTTCTGAGGATTTTAGGATTTGAGGATTTTATAAATAACAGATATGTATGAAGTGTTCCTGGGTGAGCTATTAATAATAGGTGAGATAAAATCCAAGATTTTTAAGTTACTCTTATTGTATGCCTCTAATGAGGGTACAAGCTTAGTATGTATAAAATCCTTACAAGTCTGGATGTCCAGCCAATTGCAATTTTGCAAACTATATATGCTGATTAAATAGTCTGCAGAACTTATTTTATTAGCTGAGAGAAAATGATTCCAATATAATAGGTCACCCTTCTTAAATTCTAACATTTTCTGAATAACAAAAGAAATCAAACATTCATCTGTGTAAGCAATAGGAAGCATAATTATTAATAAATTCTTAATTAATTGATTAGAAAATATAAGCTTTTTAAACAGCAACAATATTTGGTTTATAAGAGGTGTGAGAACAAGTTTTGACCTTTCACTTTGAATGTATATTTTTAAAATCCATATAAAGATGTTTGTATGTATTTCAATATATGGTTCAAGCAATGTCCTATTACTATTAAGAAGTAATGTTTCATGTATTGATTTCCAATATGATGTATAAGAAGTATTATTCCAAAGCAACACTATGTTAATAAATGCAGAGTTTAAATAAAAATCAGTATTTGGAAACCTTATACTTTATCCCAGCTTATGGTGTGCCAGGGAAGAGAAAGTCTTGTTTTTTTGGGAAACCAAAGGAAGTTAAGTAATAAGTTAATAATTTTCTGTTTAATTTTGACAGGTGGAGGAATTATTAGAGCTTGGCCAATGAATAACAATTTAGGTAACAGTATCATTTTGATTAAAGTTAGTCTGTCTTCGAATGTAAAGAAGAGTCTGTTCCAACTGTCTATTAGTAATTGAGTTTATAAGCTGTTGGTAATTAGATGTGAGTGATTTTTTATAATTAGATTCAATAATGATACCTAGATATTTAATACGCATGCCTTCCCAATTTATGTCTCTTTTTGATCTACGTTTCATAGTAAAATTTTTATTCACTAGAAGTGCTTGAGTTTTATTGTGATTGAATTTAGACCAGAGATGTTTGCAAATAACTCTAGATTATGTAATAGGTGGTTAAGGGCATGTTGTCAATATGATAGCTTACAGGGGTGGATGACTTCCCCAAAGATAACTATCATGCATTTCTTGGCATTTAGTTTTAGTCCATGGTTCTGGCACCAGTTGTTTGTCTGTGTCAGCCTTTCCTGGAGAACATTTGTGTCTGTGGGCCATTCAATGGCAGCTCCTAATTAGCAATCATCTGCAAATGTAGGCAGCCAAATGCCATTGACATTGGCCTTGACTTCAGAGAAGTAAATGCCAAAAGAGAGGTATTCTGGGACTCTTGTGTGACTGGCCTTTTTATAGAGGAGGACTCCCCAATTCTAACTTCCTGGGTCCTGTCTGTGAGCCAGCCAGCTATCCACCAGGTGATGTAAGGGTTTGTACCTAACCTCTTAAGTTTATCAACAATGTCTGAGTGGGAGATTGCGCCAAACACCTTGCCAAGGCTAAGGAAAGCAGTGTGAGCAATCATCTTTTGCTTTGGTAACCTTCTCAAAGAAGTCTACTAGGCTGAAGAAGCATGACATGCTCTTGATGAAACCAAATTGGGTTGGGTCTAGTTTCTGAAGGTTTCCTATGTCATTGTTGATCATTTCCATGATAATTATTTTTATTGGATGGTGCAGTGGTGCAGCAGTAGTGCTGTTACCTCACAGCAAGAGGTTCTCCATTTTGATTCTCGGCTGGAGTGCCTTCTGTGCGGAATCTGCATGTCCTCCCTGTGTTCATGTGGGTTTCCTCGGGGTGCTCTGGTTTCCTCTCATGTTTCAAGGACATGCATCTTGAGCATTTCTCCCTGGGCCTCCATTGAAAATTGGCTTTGTTCCAAGTCGGACTTTCCCGGTAAACAAATGTTAAACAAATAAATAAATGGCTCTGCATATGAGACTAGTAAGACTTATGGGTCTGTAGTTCGCCTACTTTTGTGCACAGGGATGACTGTTGCTATTCGCCATTCATGAGGCATGAAGCCTGTTTGGATGCTACAGTTGAATAGTAATTCCAGAGGGCCTGATAGATTATGTTTCATGCTATTTAGAAGGCATCTTTCTGTGATGTATCCCTAAATGCACATAAAACTGATCGAACAAACAAAGGGTGAATGGAGGGTCAAGCCACTTTTATCAGACAGAATTCAGATATAACAGACAGCTTGCATATTATTGGTAGAACAGTCTTTGCAGCTGTTAAATGTATATTTTACAAAACTGGAATGTTAGAATATTCATTAGTTAGGGCAAGGAGTTATTCTGTCTATTTTACTGGCCCATATAATTCATTACTGACTTACTGTCTTTGGTCGATATAACACCTGCACTGGAACAGTTGCATTTTGTATGTATTTGGTTGCTATATTATGCAATCACTTAACACAGATTTAAGTAACTGATCCATTCTAAGAAACCAAACATTCTATTACACTAATAAATTAGTCTTTATTATATCCAAATGAGGGTTATGGATTATTTCAGTTCACTACCTCTGCAAAGTATCTGGATTTATTAAAAGCAAATGACCAGGAACCAGGATCCACCACAAATTTAATACAAACTCTCTTTAGCACCTCGGCAAACGCCTTCCAAGGAGAATACAAACAGAAAAAAAACACACATTTATACAATTGAATTAATCAACCTAATTTCAATTAAACAATTAAAACACCTAAATAATTATATACTTAAATAATTAATTAAATAAAAACTCTCCAATTACATTCTACATTAATGCCACTAGGGGCTAAAGTGCCAAATTTCAATATAAAAACTGTTTCCTTATACAAAAGTTTTTTTCTTTATATTAGTACCATATTGAGCAATAAAAACATGTTCTAAAACAGTACCTAGCATACCCTGTGGGTTACTGTTATGATACTTTTTAAAGTGCATTGCAAGTGGACTTTCTAACTTTTCATTCCTAATATCCCTGACATGTTCCTGTAACCTGGTTTTAAAAGCCCTTTTACTTTCCCCCACATAGAACATTCCACATGGGCATTTGAGTGCATATACAATGCTTTCAGTATTACGTGAAAACATACCTTTGGACTGAAAATTCTGTCCATTAATACATTGAAATGTTTTACTCACATATTGACATGTTACACATCTACCACAGGGATATGTACCTGCTAAGCTCAAATTTATATTCAAGCGTGCTGTAGGAGTAAATAATCTAGCATGGACTAGCATATCCTTTAGATTCTTGCCCCTTCTAAATGAAAAAGTTAAGTTTTTTTCAAAAACATTTACTAAGTCTCTATATTTAAACAGGGAAGTCCAATAAAGTTGAATAATCTGCTTAATTTCTTCTGCCAATAAATCATAGGTCATAACCACATAGATCTTTCTCAAATAATTTAATTCTTTCTGAAATCTATCTTGATGTTTATTACAATTATTACTAGGTTTATATGTAATGTTCTTATTGACTTTATCTAAAGAGAGTAACACTTCCTCAGCATTATAACCCCTCTTTATAAATAACTGAGACATTTTTTTCTAACTCCTTATTTACCTCATTAGTGTTATTACATAGACTTTTTACTTTCATTAATTCTCCATACAGTAAAGATTTTAATAAATGTGGAGGATGATGACTAGTTCCATCTAAGAAGTGTAAACCATCCTCAAATTTACAAAATAACCTTAGTAATAATTTTCCCATTTCTCCCTCCTTCAAGATTTATATCTAAGAAGTTAACCTTATTACCTAGTTGATGGACAGATATTTCACCAGTTGAAGGGTACAGCCATGGGGACAGCTTTTGCCCCCATGTATGCTAACATCATGATGGGACTTTTTGAAATGGAATTTTTGTACCAGAAAGAATTTTTCAAAAAGTATGTGGTGAAATATTATCGATATATCGATGATTTCATTTTTATTTGTAAGGGGGGGGGTAGAGAAGAAGTTAGTATTTTCATACACACCCTCCAAGAAAATAGATTTTCACTGAAGTTTGATGGTTTTCAACTAGGTAATAAGGTTAACTTGAAGACGAGGTCTTGAAAAGTGCAGGCCATGAATATGCCTCCAGTCCAGCAGCAGCCCCAGTACAGATTACTAGGATGCCTATGAATGATAGCAGACATTGCAAATCATTCCCCCTCACAGATTCTCCACAAGATCTTCACAATCAAAAGCAATATAATACATTGTCTGCCTTACACACATGCTGTAAATAGCAACATTGTTCATAAATGTTCTAAAGGCAGGGGGGTATCTCACTGCCACCACTAGCCACCCCTAGGATGTGCTAGCACAGTGCATACAATTAAAGTCTAGCACTGTCATCCTGTGAAGCAGTTTCTGGCACTGAGCAAGGCAGCTACCTGACACTGATGACCACTGCTGTCAACCTAACAGACCAGTATACCAATCACATTATGTTGTTTTTTTTTTTGAGGGGAATCTTCCCACCTGCTTTGCAGTGTGCTGTCAGTTGTATACACTACAGCTAGATAGGAATGCTAGACAATAATAAGGGAGTACCTTTAGTGTGATGCTTAACAGATAAGAAGTCCATCACCAGCTACAGACATGTGGCATCTCCAGGAAAAGTGCACTATCATCCATAGTATATACCTTCAACCAAGATATATCCTGACTAATTCTTAAAAAAGCTTCCATATGTGGAGTGCAATGCCATGACCCAGATGTCACCACAGAGATGCATTTTTCCATCTGGGTCAAATAGTGTTACAGCAAGGGGACATCCAAGATGGCTGCACACTATTCAAGAGATTGACCTCCCAGTGTGTAAAAATAAACTGAGAGATAAGGGCCAGTAATGCTGCAATTTAATTAGTGACTAGTAAATACACTGACTGGATACCAGCAAAGAAGAAATGTAGATAGAGAGCCTGAAAGAAAATCAACTAGAAAAGGTGAACAGAAAACACTGAACTGGAAAGAATCCTGCAGCTGTTCAGCAAAAAAAAGTTCAAGCTCCAGTTTTGGTAAAAAATATGTTTTCCAGTAATTTAGAGGAAAATATATCAAATGTGCTATGAGCTGATTATAATAAATGAAATATTGAAGTAGTATGTCAACTTAAATAACAAAAGGTTTGAAAGGTGGAATAAATGTCAAACAGCTATTCAAATGAACTGATAAAACTACAAAAATCAAAGAGTGAAATGAAGACAAGTCTGGCTGAGTATAAGACTGCTCAAGAACAGATGTTTCAAAAAAATGGTAGAGTTACAGAACAAAGCATACCTCTCAAACTCTCAGTGCAAGAAATATAGACAAAGCCAGAAATAATGGCTGGACAAAGTCCCATAAACAGGGACAATTTTTGAATATTGCTCCTATAAACAAGAATGTTGTTAGAATAACAGATGTTTCATTATTATGTATGTTCTACAGGATATGAAGTCTGAAGCTCAAATATCTGCCATTATTTAGTATTATTTAGTGACTTCGACCTTCAATGATTTGCCGGAAAACTGCAAATTTTATGAAGAACAGACTAAAAATATGAGGCAAAAATCTGGACATTCTGCAGAAATCTGGACAGTTGAGAGGTATGGCTGTACCAGAGACATTGTAAAGAATAACCTGCATTAATTTTAGGAAAGCACAAATAAGCAACTAGACAGATATTCCACAGCAGGATTTGTTCATTGAAAGGGCACATTGTGTGTATGCTCCAAACATGGGCATGAAAAAGCAGCCAAGACCTGTATTTGTAAAGATGCAATCATACCAGCATAAAGAATTGGCCCTGAAAAACTGTGGCAGTTGGGCAAAGTAATAAAAATTGGAGACAACAGAGTATTTGTGGGAAATGATTATTCACTGTATACCAGGCAGAAGTGAAGCAAATTTATCACAACAAGCAAGGAATGTCAATAAGTGCATGTGAGATTCAAGCTGATGTATCCAGCTGCCTTCAGAATACTTTTTCCTGGAGGATCAGTCTTTTTTGATGCAAAACATACTAATTTTGGACAATTATTCCTATTAGGAGGGTTAAACTTCATTATTTGAAGATGTACATAGTTTGTGTGTGTTTGTTTTCATTTAATCGGTTCTGGGGGTATTCAAGCGGGTTTGTTTTTCTTGTCTGAGAATTTTTCGTAAAACAAAAAAATCTTGTAAAATGTAACATTAATTCAAATACATTTTGGCAAGATTGTGGTCTATTTTTCTAATATTTTTTATTACTGTTTTAGTTTTAAGTCGTACACTTCAAAAACAAGAGCATTTGTGCATTATCAATTATGTGAAAAAATTAACAAGAGCTGCATTTTGACCATGGTATAAGTGGAAAACAAATTCTGCACTTCATCGTATTAAATTAAGGGGATCAAGACTACACCTGTTCTTGCTTCAAAAGTTAAACAACACAAGCTTAAAAGTATCGAATTTGCCGTGGTGGTGTTTGGAAGTTTTACTATAAAGTATCGCATTTGCTGTGGTGGTGCCCAGAAGTTTTTTTACGGGAATACTTTATTGTTTCTACTGGATGCTTTTAATCTACTACTACTTCCCTGCATACTTATCCTACATTTTGGCAAGAAACAACTGTATACAAAAATAAACTTGACAAACATTAGTAGGCTCATCCAAAACAAAAGCTGGAAATAGGCATTTAAAAACTTTATCATATACAATAGGTGAGAATAATAAACTCTTTTCATAATGGCTACACTATCCATATTATTTTGGAATATGAATAGCCTCAATGGTATAGACAAAAAGGTAAGAGTACTGAATTATTTTAAGAAATGCATAGTGCAAATAGCAATGTTACAGGAGAGATACATTTGGAAAGAAGTGAGCATGTGAATTTGATAAAGAAAATAAAGGCTTTCATAATGGATATTCAGCAGAATATCAGGGGCAAAGGAAACAGGGAGTACTTATACTAACTGCTAGAAGATAGCCATCATGATTGAAGATATTTGTGGTATAAAGGAGATACTGGCAAGGAAGGAGGATTATGCTGGCATGTATTTATATTCTACCTAAAACTGCTATCACCGAACTTAAGAAAATTCTGGGAGAAATACTAAGCTTCAGCATGGAATATTACTTAGAGATGGGGACTGGAATTTGATTTTCAACAGTGACAATCTATCTTGGGGAACTAGAAGAGAAAATATCACAAGAAGGTATATTTCTGAAGAAATTTATGAATTTTTTTTTGGTATGGAAGACATGAAGTCAATAGCTGGAACTCAGAGTTTACTAGCCTAGACAGAAACTATATTTCATAGTAACATGTGCATTTAATTGAAAGCTTTGACATACATCCAATAACTATTTCAGATCATGTGTCAATAAAAACTAAGATTAAAATACAGGATAATGAAGTAAAAATGAGACACTTGTAGGTCCCCACCTACCTGTGAAAAAGACAGGAATTTAAGGAATGGGTAGTAGAAAGTATTTGAAAGTTATTAGAGAAGAAAGAAATGTCTTCAGAAGTTATAGCTAGGGTAGAAATAAAAGAAAAAGGTATACAATTTAGAAGTAACAGGAATTATTTAGAGGGGCTGACAAAGGTTAAATTGCAGAATAGAGGGAATCTCATAAAACAAGAGGAGGTGTAATTGCAGAGTGCTGAAGAGAAAATAAGGTGGGATCTGGATAATATGTGTGAGTTTAGAAAGATTGCTGTTAAGCAACTGTTTTTTTGATAATAACTCCAGAGCACAAAAAAATAGTGTGATGACTTAGGCAACAGAAAATAGAAAGGGTTGTTGCCAAAAATGGACCCTTAACAACAAAATAATAATAATAATAAAAAAAAATAACCAGAGGTCCTGTACAGGTATTAATGATTCTTTGGAATTTGTATAAAAATGTATATAAAGCAGAGAAATGTGGAAACCAAGAAAGAGCAGAAATGGACATTTTTAGGGAAGGCTTAAATATGCCAAAGTAAGAAGTAGATGAGGCTCAAAAATTAACAAGCAAAATAGAAGGAGCTGAGATAAAAAATGGTGATATAAAATCAGTCTGCAGGAAAGTCTCCAGGAATAGATGGTATTCCTGTGGAAGTTTGGAAGCTAGGAGGGAAAAAACAAAGATCTAGAAGGTTTTGTTTAACAGTATTCTAAAATGAAGGGAAGTAACAACATCCTAGAAGACAGCTGTAGTGACTGTAATACCTAAAGATGGCAAAGGCCCATTGTTTCCAGCTTCATATAGACCCATTTCAATTTTAAACCACAGTTATAAAGTGTTTACATCTATAATAGTTAAAAGAATGGCAAAGGTGTTGCCAAAATTGATAGCTATGGATCAACATGGTTTTCTGGAGTGTCTCCAGCAATCTGAAATTACTTTAATGTAATCTATAATTAGAGTTCCTATAACTAGGGTTGCAGTGTGCACACTAATCTCAATTGTCTCCTTCTAGGCTAGCCCTTCCTTCTCCCTTCACATCTAATTATTATAGTTATCTATTTTCCCTATTTGAAATTATTGCTCTTCTACAGCCAACTGCATTTGTACTTGTTCCACTGAACTTCAGGGCACTGCCCATTGTTTTTTCCTGCAATTACAGTAATGTCTCCTTTCCTAGAACAAGCTCCAACTTAAGCTACCCTCTATCTTCAACTCTCAACAGTGGCACTCACCCCTGATAGCTCTGGATAACCAACTGGCTGACTGTTTTTAATTTTTTTACCGTTCAGCCTCTCATGGGTTTGCCTGCTGCATTCACCCTCACTACACTCGGGCTCAATCTGCTTCCCTACCTTAACCCCATTCCCACCCACCCCCACACATATTACTTATATAGTTGTTAACTAGCCCTCCCCTTTTACTAATTCCTCTTCCTCCCACCTTCAACCAGTCACACTCTATCATTCTTCCTTCATACCACACCACTCCCACCAATACCCTCCTAGCTAAATAATCATATCCCTAAACTCTGCCTACCCAACTCAACCTATCACAGTCTTTCTCTCTCCTTCCATGCTTCTCAAAACTCCACACCCCTCTAAACTCATCTCCCACCAAGTGTACGCACCATCTTTATTTACATAATTTATTACCTACATTATCTCTCTATACTCTAACTTCTCAATTCCTCCACCCAACTCTTCTTTCTCCTTTAACCCCTCCACTCACCAAACTTAGAACTCTTACCACAACTCCATTTTCTACACTTGTTTTTTCACTCTCTTCTAACCTGAAACACTAAAATCTCCTCATCTGCATTACTCCCTACATGCTCAACATGTTTCTTCCCCTCTTCTTCACACCTAGTCTCCTCCTATCCCAAATCTCCTCTTGTAGGTGCATAAGTAGGTACTAGGCTATTGGTCCTAGCCAAAAAGGTACCCTGGCTTTCGCTATCCAAGAAAATTATTTTCCTGTGCTCCTGTCAAGCAGAGCCGCAGAGGTGATCCCTGGGGTGAATTTCCTATTTCCCATCCAATCATCAAGATTTTTCTTGAAGATCGCTAATGAGTAGCTTTGTTTAATTTAGATAGGTAGTTTGTTCCGGAGTATGGGAAGTCTCTGGGACAGGAATCTATTCCTCCAGCATGTTCTGTTTATTGTAGTGACAATGTTTAGGTCCCTAGAGCATGTAGCTTGGAGGGACTGGGATTTCTTTAAGTTGAGCATGTCCAACAGCTCTGGGTTTGACATAGCTTTGTATGTTAGGCAGAGATCGCCTCTGAGTAGGTGATATGCGACGTAGCAAGGCTGGAGTTTTTTGAGCCTGTCTGCGTAGGGCATCTTTTTGAGGCCGGTAATCCTCTTTGTGAGGTTTTTCTGCAGCCTTTCCAGTTGTTGTAGATGTCTTGTGAGGTACATACCAAAAGGGGCATTGTACTCTATAATGGGTCTAATGAGTGACGAGTAGAGGAGAACAATTACCTCTTTTTTCCTGGATGAGAAACCTTTTGTGATGAGGTGTGCCACATAGAAGGATCTATTGCATAAAAAAGTCTTTTAGATTTCCATACACGTTTATATACAGTTTTATATATATTTATATTTTTATGCATATATTTACGATATACATATTTATGACATTGTTATTTAGCATTTATTTTGTATTTATTAGGGGGTTGTGTGTTTGTTTTTGAAATCAGGTTATCACTTGAATGTATTCACTACCAGGACTACTAACATTGTGCTTGTATTACTTTAAATTAATTTGCTTCTTTAATTGTTTTATTGCTTATGTCATTTCATGTTGTACTTGTATATAAGAAAGTTCCCACTTGTGATATGTTATCTGAGGAAGTCTTGATCTTCTAGACGAAAGCGCTTATCCTTGGTGAACAATTCATGTGTTTTTGTGGAGTGAAGAAAGTGGATTTTGTTTACTACAACAGAGTCTTTCATCTATTTTTACTTCTGAGTGGGTCCAATCCAGCTACTTCATTTGGTTTCTTTATTTCTGGTTTGGTTTGTGCTTATTCTTCACACTACTAACTCCTCAAACCCTACTGACCCTCCCTCACCCCTAAACCAAAATATCTCCATCTCGCTCAAACCAGTACCCACCAGCTACATGCAAAAATCTCCTTCTCAAACTAAAACCATGTTCTCCTTCTACAGACAGCCTACCTCCACTCTTCCTTACACTTGCTGCTAACTCCATAGCTACCCCATTTTCATCCTCATAAGCCACTTTATCCATGAATCCATTGTACCCACACTCTGGAAACATTTTTACCATGCCCATCCACAAGGGAGGCAACTCCACTGAGCTCTCAAACGACCAGCCTATAGCTATCCTGTCTCCCCTCTCCAAACTTCTCAAAAAATGTGAACATAAGCAACTCTTGGACTATTTACTTCAAGAAAATCTATTTACTACTACCCAACATGACTTCTATCCTAACCACAGCACTATAACAGCCCTTATTTCTTTTACACAATCTGTCTCTCAAACCAGAGACAGCAACAAACTAGTTTCTTGTCTCTTTCTAGACTTTTCTAAAGCATTCAGCACTGCTCTTACCCCAAGCTCCTTGCCAAACTCTCTGACCTCAGTCTTTCTAATTCTTCTATCACTTGGTTTTCCAGCTATCTCTGCCACAGAAAGCAGTCTGTAAAATGGCTCTCCTACTCTCTCCCTTTCTCCCTGTCAAGATGGGGGTTCCTCAAGGATCCATTCTTGGTCCTTATTGTTTAATCTGTCCACAAACCACCTATACATATCCTGATCTCAGTCATCTCTAATATAATATATGCCAATGACTTCCACAATCATCTCTACCTGTGATAACCTTTCTGACCTACACACCCTTGCACAAAACTCCTTCAACTCTGTCAAAAACTGGATCACTTATAAACAACGTATTCCCAATCCCAAGAAAACTAAACTTCTTCTATTCCTCCCTAAACCTCTCTCACATCTTAAAACCACCTTCACTATCACATCACGTAACACTGTCATCACCATGGAAACTCACTCCAAGCTTCTTGAAGCCATAATCGATGATCAACTCAAATTTGACCTACATGTTCATCATTGCATGAAGAAAACATACCAAAAACTTGGTTTATTATACAGAAAAGAAAATTCCTAACTAAAGACTCCAAACATTCTCTTGCCCATACCTTCCCTATAGCTCACAAACTTTAACTAACTTATGATCCACTTTATTATTTAAACTAGAAACCACATACAACAAAGTTGTCAGGTTCGCTGCCCACAGCCCTCTAACTCACATCACCACCACTCTCTCAAAGCTTTAAATTGACTGGAATTCCCTCACCAGCTGCAACTTCTTCAGCTCCTTACCATTCATACCATCCTTAACAAGCTCCTGCCCACTTATCTCCTGACTCATCTCCCGCTATACTCCTACAAGGACCCTCAGGACCTCTGACCAACTACTCCTGGAAATATACAAGCCCAGAAGATCAATTGGCCAAAATCTTTATAGGTAGTCACCTGCCCTATCCTGGAACAAACTACTCCTGCCCATCAAAAAGATATCCCAAGCACTCAAATTCAAAAAAGCCTTAAAACAATACCTATTAAACCCTTGAATGTGCCACTGTAAAAATCTATAATAATCGTACCTCTCACCATCACCCCATAACCTTACTCTCTGCGGTCTAACTACTCCTACAACAACTCAATTTATTGCACCCATTCTCTTTCTTATCTGTCACTCACCTGGTTCTACCCGAACTCTTAACTACTTCACTCATCTAGTACCTTGATCTTATCTTCCCCCTTACTATGATTACACATCTATTTTGCTCTTGATATGTTATACGAAGTATGTTTGCTTATTATAGTAACTTTGTTAATAGACTAATTACTGTTATAATTACTTTGTATGGTCTTAAGAATCTAACTTTTTTAACAATGATGTCTATCACTTCTGGAGCTGTACTGTTGTAACATTTTTGTGTATTAGCTGTAGAGTTTTTCTCCCTGAGCCTCCGCGATAAAGGGCTTTGGCTCAGATAGACATACCCAGTCAACAAATGTCAAATAAATAATTAAATAAGCATTTTACAAAATTAATAGAGCAATGATGCTCCAGAGGGAAACAGAATGTAAGAAAATACCACTTTTTCTGGTGGTCTTGTTGCAGAGAAAGCAATAGTCAGAATAAGCTGAGATTTTATGAGCAGGGCAATGAAAATATCTGTATTCCCTCACACAATAATAAGGTCAATTAAGAGAAATATGAAATATCAGAGGCAAAAATTAAAGTGGAAGGGTTCCTCTCTGAACAGAGGAATCAGGCAGGGGTGTCCTCTTACCCATTTGTTATTTGCTTTATATTTATACTCATTGGCAAAGCAAATAAGGGACTCAGAAATTCAAGGATATAATCAGCAAAAGCTAGCTTTATTTTCAAAGATATCATTTTTGTACCCGATAAAACCAGAAAAGTACATTTCAGTGTTGTGGAACATTTTGAGACAGTTTCACGTCATTTCTGTATATAAAATTAATGAACATAAATTAAAGCCTATAGCTGTAAACTCTGTACCCACACATGAATTGGTTCAGCAATACATATGTTTATGGAGACATGATAAAATGAAGTATTCAAGAGTTTGGATTAAAAAGGATTCTGTTATGGCAGCTAAGGATATGTGGGAAGAGACTAAACACTGAGATGCTGAAAATTTTTGTTTATGGATATGGATACTAAGATACAAGCAATGAAAATGTTTTCAGTCCCTTTAGTTTAATATACAGGTCAGGCATATTTTTATCAATCAGAGGAGAAGTTGTGGATAATAATTAATAAGGGTTGAATGAATTTATCTGGAAGAGGAAGAGAGCTAGGGTGAAATGGGATAAGTTGATCCTTCCAAGGGAACAATGTGGTTTCATATTACCTGATGTAAAGGGATATTTTAGAGCTACACCATTCAGCCTCATATATATATATATATATATATATATATATATATATATGGGTCTATATGACTTGGTCGACAGTTCATATGATCGACTGTTTATTTGGTCGACAGTTCATATGATCGACAAGCATTTGCCCCCTTCCCCAATGTTGTGTGACCCTGGAGTTGATATATATAGTTAGGGGGTGGGGCACAGCCCCACATTAGTGTGGGGCAAAGCCCCCCACCTAAAATGCTTGTCGATCAAATGAACTGTCGACCAAATAAACAGTCGAGCATATGAACTGTCGACCAAGTCATATAGACCCATATATATATATATATATATATATATATATATATATATATATATAAAACACAAGCAGAAAGGTGTTTGCCTTACAAACACAAGGTGCAGGGTTTGAGCCTCACAAGGGATAATTAGCTAGGCTTAAAATGGCTCGCAAGGGCATTTAGCTTAGTACTAATCTATGAACCTATGAACCTATAATTCAAAGTGGAAAGGGATAATGATGAAATAGGGGAAAATTCAATAATAAGGAAAGAGTAGGATTTTGGATGCAGATCCTTAAGGAGAATAACAGCCATAAAAATATTATATTCACAAAGTAGCAGAAAGTATTCTAAGAACTAAGACAACACAAGAATGGAGAAAAGAGATTTTGCCAATAGGGATGACTGCAACTAGGGCTACAGAGAATAAGCAGCAGGGGGGTGGATTTTACTGGTGAAAACTGGCAAAGGAACCAAGGTATTGGGAGCAAATACCTAGAGAGGGAAAGGTAATAGAATGGGAAGAGGCCAAGAAGACATTTGGACTCTAGGCTAGAGACTGCTTTCCCTATCATGGATTGAGAGTATAGGCAAAGAGAAAGGGATAGTGAAAGATCTGATCTGGTAGGGATTTTAGATGAATCTAGAACAGAAACTGCTGTTTAAAAAATGGTTAATTAATGGGGCATATAATATATTGCACGATAATTATAGGAACCAATCAGAGGAGGTTAGAAAAGATTGGGTAGAGATATTGGATAAGCAATTTACAAAGAAACAATGGGAGGCTATATGTATGGCTTCCAAATAAGCAGCAAAGTCTAGAAAATTTAGGATTTTTGCTTGGAAAAGCTTGGAAAATTTGCTTAGAAATTTTTACATAGGTATTTTTGTACCCCAAGCAGATACCAAATAATCTTTCCTAAAGTCGATGCTAAATGTTGGAGGTGTGAATGGGGGAGAACAAGGCAAATAAGAATGTATGCTTTGGGAGTGTAATGAGCTGACAGACCTTAAAAAATCCCTGGAGACTACTCTGTTAATTATGGAAATTACTTTTCTGAGCTGGGATACAGGATCTGAGTTGCTTAGACACAATAATGTCTTTTATGCTCAATTCTGGTGGCTATCAAAAAAGCAATTACTAGAAAATGGAAATCAAAGTCTAAAGCAACTGTATTTGAAATACTGAATATTATAATAGAGATAAAAGAAATTAAAGTGGGATCCTTAGAAAAGGGTAGGAGCAAATGACATAAAACATAGAAATTGTGGAAACAATGCATGCAGAATGTTTTTGAGGTGGTGTAAGGTTTAAGGGAAGACAGGAATTGAGCAATTTATTCAATGTTGGATTGATGATAGTTATACGAAAGAATACATGTGATGTATAATGTTTACAACTGAGAACATTTTAATAAGGCTTGTTTTTTTTTTTATATAAATGCATGTTTCCCTATGTCTTAAGTGATAATTCAATAAAAATAGTGTGGCAGCAAATGCAGAAACAAAACCTTGCTGTGATCTACGGAACCAATCTTGGGTCAGCCATTTACCTATGACTGCTGCCCAGTGCCCATCCTTCTTGCTATCTTATGAGGTCTAGGATGCCTTCCATGAAATGAATGCCATGACACCAGATAAGACAAGGCATATTGTTGAGTTTAAGAACATAATTATGTAAATGGGGCATGGGGAAGGAAGCAAAATATACCAAATGTGTCCCATCCACCTTCCTCACCTACCAGTGGAACATCTATGATTTATTAGAAGTGGACCTTCCTCAGATTCAGAACCAACTGGGGGGATGGCACTGGCACCTTAAGGTATTGCTTTCTTGGGCATCTGACAGTGACATCACAACAGCTTCTGCTTGTTCTGACAAAGAATTGCAAAACCTTAGATGTCTGATGTGAGGGTCTGCTACAGCAAAACACTAACTCCTAAGAGATGGCATGTTTTTCTCAGAGAGCGTTGGTTACATACCATCTTGCATCAGCATTTGGACTACAGCATCAAAATGCAAAGTCTCAAGGATATTGCACATAACTGTACATTGAAGGACAGCAAGTATGTTTTATATCACTGTCCTAACTTAAAATAATAAAATATTCCTTTGTTCCTATTTCATCACTCCTGTATTACATGATACTGCTATGTCATGCACTTTTCCTGCAGTCACATGACTCTACAGACCAACACACCTAGTGATCTTGTGAAGTAATACACATCTCGCAGTCATATCTCTAATGAAATGTTATCTAGTTATTAATGTGTGCCACCCGGTCAGTTGGCATTTGGCAGCCTCCCTTGGATCACATATGGTGATAGTTCTCTCTGCCAGTTGCCTGTGTCTCCCAGTGTTTTTCAGCCTGAGGTCGTGCAGGCACACAGCTGGAAAGCTATAGAATCATTTCAATCTTTTCTATACCAACTATATGAAAAGCAGACTTACTGAACGTTTTGTAGTACTCCGTCCCTATCACTTTCACCTTCATTCTTCTCTACTGTTAGAACTCTGTGAATTGCACACATTGTCGTATGTTGATATAATCCTTTACAACCTTTAAGTATTCTCTTCCTTTCTCTTGAATGAGTTTGGATGTCTTGAAATTTAACCTACAGAGTTGTTCTTTTCTTTCTTATATTTCTGTGTGAAACTGTATGCAAACAACCTTGAGTCAGTTTTTTATGCATTAGGTTTGCTTTGACTTTTGATTGTTAAAATGTTTCTATTAGCTTATGCTCAGTCAGCAATGTAAAAAAAATTGTAACGAACAAACAACAGAAAAAAGTGCCTTATTTTGGAAATATCTTGCTTCTGTATTTGTTAAATAGCCATTGGCATAAGGTACAATTTTATTTTTACGTGTTTGCTTTTGATAGCACTCAAGTCAACTAGACTAACATCTACTTTTAAATTGCCTTATATTTTATATCAAAATTACTCATTACAGTATCAGAACTGAGACTTTTCCTTAATTTCTCAAACGTAGATTGTTATTTTTTAGTCCATTCAAGCAACCCATATTTTTCATTAGTATAATATTACTAATACAAGAAGTAAAGTTCTTAATTACATTTGAAGAATAGTTTGCTATTCTTACTCATCTCTATACTTCATTTGATTTTATAGGATGTAGAATATTGTGTAGTGCTTTAACTTTATTTGGGTCAAGTTACATCCCACCAGCTGAAAAGCATATGACCCCACAGCACTCTGATTCATCTTTATTAAATTCATATTTTAGTTTATCTAAAGTCATTTGGTCTTAATCTTTCTAAGATCTGACAGTGTGCTGTCATGTTCTTCTTTTGTTTTGGCAAGTATTAGCACATAATTGTATTTCTCATTGTTTGGAAATTTTTCAATAAGGTGTATTACTGTTTAACTGTTTCAGTAGCAGAGCTTATACAACTCACAAGTCTCATATGCAGTCTTATACCTATACGTGGGAAGCCCATTGTTAGACTTTGATTGTATAGATGTAACTCAGCTGGGTGGTGCACAGATTTCAAATCTACTTTCTATTTAATTGCATGCTTATGTCATCTGTCATGAGTACTATAAATCTCTCTCTCATTCTACTCTGATTTGTTTGTCATATATCTGTGCATATGCAAATATCACCTGCCACTTTTGTTTTTTTAAGGAACTGCTATAAATAATACCAGGAAGTAGGCTTTTTCAATAGTGTCCATTTCCTCCAACATTTAATGTTTTACTTTTTGACAAAAATAATATTTTGTACTTCATGTCATCAAGTGCAATCCAAAGAACATTTTAAATGGATGAAAGAAATCAGTCAAAGCTTCAACTGGATGATTTTTTTTTTGGATGAGGACCAAGTCCCCTTACACCCTCCACTTTGGTATCTTTACCAACATACCCCTTATGTATATATACTACCTCCATGGCCAGACAGCAATGGATAAAAAGCCCTAGGCCTTTGAACCAGTCTTGGTACACAAATAGAAAACTACACCACTTGTAATTCCCATACCCAAATAGAAACTACACCCTCCCTATAGGGAACAGCAGTCCAGAGTTAAATATAAGGAAGCAAACTCAAAGAGTTGAAACCTAATCCACTTTACGCTTGACCAACATGAAGAAAGCCTAAATGTGAATGTATATTGTAATGTGGCTGTGCTGTTGCTATTACAGGCTGGTCTATACTAACCTTTACTTAACAGTTTTTCCTTTGTGCACACCTTGGAATAACTCTTTGTAGTATTTCAACAAGTTACTTATTCTCAGTTTGCTTTTAATATCTGAATACTACCAAGGGATGTCACTGACAGGTAACTCATTAATGACAAACTTGTCCATTTATGTATCTAAAACCATGCAGTGTTACTATCATTATGTGTTCGAATTTCTGATGTGGAAATGCCCAAACTTGTAATGGAATGTTTCAGTTAATATTTTGCTGAAATAGATATAAGGCATGGTTTAGGATGAAGCTTGTTGTAAATTTTTCACTGATTTTTGTTGATTGAAGCACCGGAATCCAAATGCATATGCGTCCCAGAGTTCATTAACCTTACTTTTATTTCTGGCTCACTTGGTGGATCATCTATGTGTTATCACATATATACAAATTTGTCACCATTTTCAGCGACAACACATTTACTGTTTGTAACTTTGTTTTAACTATTCATCTGCTGAATGAACAGCATTTTTGTTACATTTCCCTGACTTGTTATATTTTGTGAATGTTATTGCTTGTTAAACATCGCTGTAGTTCTACACACTTTACAAAGCGTATTATCACACTTTTCATTGAGTATACAGAGTGCTTTGTAGATATGATTTCTCAATAACATCTATAAAATAATGTGGGTTTTTTCACATTGCAATTATATAACTTATTTTTACTTTTCTGTGTCTTAACTTTGGTTTCATTTTCAAATCATTGTTCATATTTATTAAACTAACATACATTGTCTAATTTGTTTTGTTATTTTTACATAGAATTCTGATACTCTATTGACCATGTAAATTAAAGTACATGCCAGACTGGGATCACTCTACCGTATCAAACTGTTTCTTACCAACAGCACAAGATCAGCCATTGCTCGCTCCCAGCTTCTATCCACCCTACTCTATGCATCCCCCATTCTGACTAATCTCAACAAAACTGAACTAAGCAAAATGGAAGCCTGCTATAACAAAATTGCCAGCTTTGCTGCAAATTGCTCATATAGAACTCATCACTGTACTGCTTTGAGACAGTTCCACTGCCTTGAACTGCCCAACCTCCTAACCTACAATCAGCTCTGCCTCTGTAATTCTATCTATTACCTCCCCAATAAGTGTCCTGCCCTCAAAAACCTAGTACAACATCACTCAGCCAAAAGGTCTCTTAGATCATCAAGCAAACTACTACTAGAAGTCACCAACAGCTATAATAGATTTGGAGACGCACTATATAGTAGTTCAGTGGCTAAAAAATGGAACTCTCTCCCCACTAGCATACAAAACACATCATCCATAGCCTCCTTTAAAAACCTCATTAGACAACATCTCAAGCAAAGTTGGCAGTGCCATGACTGCACCCCAGGTTGGTGAAAGCAGATAAGGTACACATACTAAACCTAGAGCACTTGATAACAGTTTTCACTCTTACTCACAAACACTGGCTAATGTACAATGTATGTACTGTACCTATGTACTATGTATGTATTCTACCTATGTTCCATATTTCAGCTGTACACAAATCCATTAATTACCTTTATTTGTAAATTAATGTTTTCTTGTTTCTTCTCCCCACTGTAACTGTTGATGTGCTGCATACCACTGTAAAAACGTGTCAGTTGTAATTTGTGTGTATACTGATCATGTCTAAATATCTAAATGTATCTGTAATTATTTTTCTGTGTGGAGCTTTTCTCCCCAGGCCTCTGTTGAAAAGGTGCCTTTTCAGCTCAGTCAGACACCCTCGGTTAACAAATGTAAAATAATAATAAATTCAAATAAGCTCTCTAATATTGAGTTTTGTTCTGATAAACCTCTCATCTACCTTTTCCTGATAATGCACCCTCAAATTAACTGTCTTAATTTCTTGATTAACACCAACAAAATTACAGTTTATTTTATTGCAAGACAATATTAAAAGGTGCCATTAAGCATGCATAGTTTAATTTAAGGATGGCACAGTGGTGCAGAAATTGCATCGTCACCTTACAGCAAGAGGTTCCCCGGTTCGATTCTCGGCTGGGGTGCCTTCTGTGCGGAGCCTGCATGTCATCCCTGCATTTATGTCAGTTTCCAACGGGTGCTCTGGTTTCCTCCCATGTTACAAAGACATGTATCTAGAGCATTTCTCCCCAGGCCTCTGCTGAAAATTGGTTTTGTTCTAAGTCAGACTTTTCTGGTAAACAAATGTTAAATAAATAAATAAAAATTTCAATTGCTCTGTCTTTCTAAACTTATATGTAGGTTTTTGTTTGGTCAAAAATATATTTTCAGCTCTTCTAATATATATTAATACGTATATGTTGTAGCTACATGCTGTCATACAGATGGGGAAAACTGTCTCCTGCCATAGATAACTGGTGATTTGAGTCTTACTTTCCTCTGCTGTAATACTTTAATCAGTCACATAGTTCTGATATAAGACACTCAGCTGGAGTATTCTAAGCCCAAACTATGACTATCAATGCTAACACCAGACAGTGGTAGGCCTAGTAGTTGGAAAGAACTTTTACAAATGTCTCCTGAATTATATTGTTTCTTCCTGCCCATTCTTTTTTGATCCTGAAATATTAATTTTTAAACAAGAAATATCTTTATTAGATTATCACTTATGACATAGGCATACATTTATATAAATAAAAACAAACCATACTGACATAATCCTAGCTACAAATATTATACATCACTTATAATCTATCCAGTCACTGTCATTCAGACATTACATAGCTCATTCAAATCCTGCCATCTTTTAAACCTCATTCCTCCCCTGTATGTATTTTCCCACAATTCCCATTTTTTCTATGTAATTTGCTCCTACCCTTTTCTAAAGATCCCAGCTCAGTTGTTTTATCTCTGTTACTATATTCACTATTTCTAATACAGTTGGTTTAGACTTTGATTTCTATTTTCTAGTAATTGCTTTTTTGGCAGCAACTATAATTAGATTCAGCAAGGCCTTACTATTTCTAGGCAATTCGGATTCTGTATCATAGCCCAGAAAAATGATTTCCTTAGAAATATCAATTTGCTCGCCCAGAATCTCTGATAGAGTAGTATGCAGGGAATCTTTAAAGTCTGACAACTCATTACATTCCCAGAAAATATGTTCCCAATTATTTCTTTCTTCCCTATCACACCGCCAACATTTGCTGGTTAACTGAGGAAAAATTCTTTGGATTCTACTAGGGATATAAAATTACCTATGTAAACATTTCCAAGCAAAAATCCTACATAATCTAGATTTGTTGCATATTTGGGAGGCATACATATACCCCCATTGTTACTTATTGAATCGCTTGTCCAATCTTTCTTCCCAATCATTTCTAACCTCCTCTGACTGATTTTTACAGTTATCATGCAATATTTTATATGGTCTACTAATTATTCCTTTTTTAACAGCAGCTTCTGTTCTAGAGTCTACTAAAAACATTACCAGTGCTGGCTTCTCATTTAGGAATCCCCTATTTATTTCTCTTTGCCTATACCCTATCAGTCCTTGATAGGAAAGGCAATCTCTAACCTACAGTCCAAATTGTTATAGTTTTATTTGCAGATAAAATAGTGAATACAAGTACTGTTTGTATTTTTTGTAACTTATTCTTGAAAGATTTTACTTATCTTTTTGACCATGCAAATGTATTGTGTCCTTCACCATTATTTGCAGGTCTGTACTGTGAACAAATTGTGTGAACAAATGAAATTTGATTGTAATAGTTTAATTGCTGCTTTATCTTGGTTTATACATCAGAATGCTATGCAAGTTTCACATTACTACATCAGGGCATAAAAATATTTGTAAATCACAATTATATACCTGGTTGCATGCAATGCAGTTCTTACAATTATCCATTGAACTCAGCAATTTCTTTGTGCTGGGATAAATGTTACAATAGTTACAGTGGATTTTTTTTGAATGATGCACTGAGAGTATAGTTCTGTCTCTTAGTTATACTATTCATCTGAAGAGAAAAGTCATTTTTTCTTGATGATATCAAACCTCTCTGTTAGGTTATACTTTCTCTTAAACAGATATAGCTCATCTATAGTTGCAAGAATTACTCCAGCCTATTAGTGCAAGGACAGGGTGTAACACTGCATTATAAGCATTCTGGGATCAGTTAATAGGCCCAGAGCATTAGGATTTTGAATAAATAGTCCCAATTTAGGGAAGCAAAGGCTTTCTCTGTATCTAAGCCAATTATGAGTGCTTCTTTATTTTCTTTATTAACATAATCTATGAGAGAAATTATCCTTTTGGTATTGCATGAAGAAGTCAGGCGTGGCAGAGAAGTATGTAAGAGTGGTACAGGATATGTACTAGGGTAGTGTGACAGCAGTGAGATCTGCAGTGAGAGTGACAGATGCATTTAAGGTTGTGGTGGGATTACATCAAGGATCATCTCTGAGCCCTTTCTTAATTGCACTGTTGATGGACAGGTTGATAGACAAGATCAGACAGGAGTCCCCATGGACTATGATGTTTGCAGATGACAATGTGTTATGTAGTGAGAGAAGGGAACAGGTTGAGGAGACCCTGGAGAGGTGGAGATATGCTCTAGACAGGAGAGGAATGAAGGTCAGCAGGACTAAGACAGAATAGAGGAATGGTGAGGATGCAAGGAGTAGAGGTGGCGAAGGTGGATGAGTTTAAATACTTGGGATCAACAGTTCAGAGTAATGGCAAGTGTGGAAGAGAGGTGAAGAAGAGAGTACAGGTAGGGTGGAGTGGGTGGAGAAGAGTGTCAGGAGTGATTTGTGACAGATGAGTACCAGTAAGAGTGAAAGGGAAGGTCTACTAAAGGGTAGTGAGACCAGCTATTTTATATGGGTTGGAGATGGTGGCATTGACAAAAAGTCAGGAGTCAGAGCTGGATGAGGCAGAGTTAAAGATGTTAAGATTTGCACTGGGTGTGATGAGGGTAGACAGGATTAGGAATAAGTATATTAGAGGGTCAACCCAGGTTGGACAGTTTGGAGACAAATCCAGAAAGGCGAGATTGCATTGGTTTGGACATGTGCTGAGGAGGGATGCTGGGTATATTGGGAAAAGGATGCTAAGGATGAAGCTGCCAGGTAAGAGGAAAAGAGGAAGGCCTATGATAAGGATTATGGATGTGGTTAGAGAGGACATTAGGTGGCTGGTGTGACAGAGCAAGATGCAGAGGACAGGAAGAAATGGAAACAGATGATCCACTGTGGCGACCCCTAACCGGGAAAAGCTGAAAGAAGAAGAAGAAGAAGATCCTTTTAATATTGTCATGTGTGTGTCTATATGTAAATCCAGTTTGATCATTATTTATTGTTCTGGATAGTGGTATTTTCATTCTGTTAGTTAATATTGTCATAAATATCTTATAGTCATTATTTAATAATGATATAGGTCTATATGAGGTACAGAGGTTTGGGGATTTGTTTTCCTTTAGGATTGGTGATTAAGGAATGTCTCCAAGTGGGTGGTATTAAAGCTTCTGACTGAATTTCTAATATAATTTTATGGAAGAGGGATAGTATCTTTGAAGGAAAAAGTTTATATATTTCCATAATTATGCCATCTATACCTGGAGCTTTATTATTTTTACCCTCTTTTATTGTATCTGTAATTTTTTGTAGGCTATGGGTGCTTGCAGATCCAGTTTTAATTTTTCTGGTATTTTTTATCTTAGAACATTTTTCATCTAGATTTAATTGATTAATATGTGTATTTTCTTTTTGGAAATGTTCCATATAGTGATTTCTATAGGTATCAAGAATGTCACCTATATTTGAGACATTTTTCCCTTTCTTTTCATGGAAGATACTTTTAATGTTATTAGCTTTTGATTATATTTTGATTCTTGTGGATACATTATGTAGATATTTGGGAGAAGTGGCCAAGGTACTAAGTTTTAGTTTTTCTAAAACTAAACTAGATTTATGTGTTCAAATTTCATTGTATTTATTGTTTAATACTTCTACTTTCTTTTTCATCTCCAAATGATTTTGATTTTTTTCAGCTTTTACTGACAAAAATTTGGGTTTATAGATCTAATAATTCAGAATCCCATTCTCTGATTTTTTTTTATACCAAGTTAGGGTTTTACCATATATGTAGGCTTCTAGTGAGTCCCATATCATTATTTTATTTATCTCTGTGGTGTAATTAATATCTAAGACGACCTGTAATTCAGATAATAACCAGGGTTTCAACTATTTTAGTTATATATGCTGGAATTCTGGAGTTAAAGATTAATGGTTTGTACCCATTTGAAGTTTTAGTATCAATGAATTGTGGTCTGAAAAGGGGCAGGGAGTCATTGAGAAATTAATGATTTTAGAGTGGAAGTCATGGGCAGCAAATATTTTATCTATTCTAGTTTGGGTACCAAATCTGTGATCTTGATGGGAAAACAACAAAGATTTATTTTCTTTAAATTTGAAAGTATCTACAAGAGAAAATTATTCTACCCACTTGTTTAAAGCTTTTGATACAGCATATTTACGCAGCGGTCTTTTATTTGTAGTTTCAGAAAAAGCAAATATACAGTTAGTCTTTCACAATAACTCAGACTTCCACTCTTTGTAAGTCCTTAATGTGTTTGGACCAAAATACATTTAAAATTTATATATATATATATATATATATATATATATATATATATATATATATATATATATACTTCACCTAAAACTCATTTCACTGAGAACACATCACATAAAGTTCATTTCACCTAAAATTCATTTCACTGACAAGTAGTATAATAAGGCAAGTCAAAGGTATATGTCCTTTTCCAAATTGTAGTGCGATCCTGGCATTAGTATATATATATATATATATATATATAGTTAGGGGTGTGGGAGGGTGGGGGGTAGCCCCCCACTTATTTTAGTTTTATGTTGTCTGGTTATGTTTTACATAATTTGTAAAAGCCAACTAGGTGGGGGGGCTACACCGCCCTCACCCCCCCAATGTGGGAGCGCCCTCTTAAT
Source organism: Protopterus annectens (assembly GCF_019279795.1). Lineage (NCBI taxonomy): Eukaryota > Metazoa > Chordata > Ceratodontiformes > Protopteridae > Protopterus > Protopterus annectens. The sequence continues at coordinate 851,428,529 of NC_056741.1, read as the reverse complement.
ATATATACTAACACCAGGATCGCACTACAGTGGGGAAAAGGACATATACCTTTGAATTGTCTTAGAGTACTACTTGTTAGTGAAATGAGTTTTAGGTGAAATGAGTTTTAGGTGAAGTGATACGTACCCGTATATATATATATATATATATATATATATATATATATATATATTTTTTTTTTTTTTTTTTAAACCAAAAATTCAATTGCTGAGAATCATCTCGGAGGCTCCTCAGAACCGTTAAGCATTATCGTCACTCTGTCTCTGTTACCATAGCAACCTGGAAGCATCTGCTTCTATTAGTGTGTCTGTGTACTGCATACCAGAGGCTCACGATGCACCTGAAGCAAAGCTTCACTTCACTGCAACTTCAAACCTAAATTCCCTCTCTTTCAGTGAGGCAGCAGCCAGGAAAAGAACTGGGAGCAAACACATCAAAAAAAAAAAAAAAAAACCTCCCAACAAGCCTCCACAACAAGAGATAACACATTCCACCAGCCTTCACACCTCTCACTCAGCAGATGTATAAACAAACTATTCTCTGCCAAAAGATCCCAAATCACAGTTTTATCCACCACCTTCCCCTGGATCCAGGCCAAAACACCAAATGTCTCTTCCTAATACACAAACATAAGTAAACCTCGATCACAAGCCACAACCCACAGCTTCCTGGAGACAAAAACAGCAAGACACAACAGCTGCCAGACACAGCTGCATTCACACACACCATGTCAGGCTTAATCAAACAATACTCAAAGCTATGATACCTGCCATAATTGATATTAACTATGTTTAGACAGAATATGGATGACATTTGTGCTAGCTGCCAGACACGGCTGCACCACACACACATCAGGATTGATCAAACAGCACTCAAAGCTATGATACCTGCCATAATTGATATTAACTATGTTTAGACAGAATAATAATGACATTTGTACTAGCTGCCAGACACAGCTGCAGCCACGTACACCATATCAGGACAGATCAAACAGCACTTGTAGCTGTGATACCTGACATAATTGATATTAACTATATTTAGACAGAGTAATAATGACATTTGTACTAAGAGCTTTCTACTATTATTTAACCAGGATAAACATGACATTTCAAAATCATACTTTAACTGAAGAAGGCATTAGTCTCCATGATAGCAATTTTTTTCAAAACACTCTACTGTTACTGCTGTTATATATGATGTTAATTTTTTACATTTGAGTTTGAACCCTGATGAATGGTACCTTGTTGAATTAGTTAATTAATTACTTAAATTATTATAAGTAAAATCAATGAAAAATGAACAACATAAGTATTCATTGAGTTCAAGTAAGGGAATAGAAACTTCTATGTTTGTATTATATGTTACTTTGTTTGGCTTATATATAATGTAAACAGTAACCCATTTTGACCTACCTTTGTTTGTGAAGAATTATTGGACTCTTTGAACATTCTAATCATTACTATTACTCAGTTGTTTAAAAAACCCTCCTTTTTTAAAAAAATAAAAACAGATGACAAGTGATGTACCATATCAGTTAATACTTTGAGAGATGTAGTCGTAAGAGTTATTTTTTTGGGACAGCTATCTTGGAATCAGTGTTTTTGTTTCTTCTTTCTAGCATCAGTCCAAGGATTTGTTTCTTTTATTCTTTTAAGAGTAGGGGCCATCCATTCCATTTCTTCTGGGATAGACACTATGTTGTTGCTTTTGATGAATATAGTAGCTTCTTCTAAGTCATTAAAGGTTCTCATCTCATTGGCAAAAAGTATTTTTATCTTGGCTGGAAAGGCCAGCTGTGTTTTAATGTTGTTTTGTTTCAACAGTTTTATTATTAGCCAGACATTTTTCCCTTGTTCTAATATTCTGGAAGAATCTTCTTCTTCTTCTTTCAGCTTTTCCCAGTCAGGGGTCACCACAGCGGATCACCTGTCCACTCATGATTGGCAATGGAGTTTTACAGTGCTGAGTTGCCAGCCCAGCACCCAACCTTCCACAGAAGACACACTCATGCATGCATTTACGCCTAGGGCCAATTTAGAGTGTCCAATCCACCTACATAATCACTGTCAAACCTTATCAGTCTTTGAATGTATTTTAAGGGTGATTTTTACCAAGCAGATTTTAATATTAGTTCCTTGTCCAGAAATGAAAGAAATTTTATAACTATGGATCTAGGTGGAGTATTGGTTGAGTTAGAAGCATGTTTCCTCAGTGCTCTATGCGCCCTTTCAATTCCAAATGAAAGTCCCTCTTTCAAGTCTAAAAATGTAGGAATCCAGGTTGTTAAGAATGAAATAATGTCTTCTCCTTCAGTGTTTTCAGGCAGACCAAAGATCCTTATGTTGTTTCGCCTTTCCCTGTTTTCTAAGTCATCCATTTTGTTAAGCAGCCATGTATTCTGTTTAAGCAGAAATTATTTTTGGAATTCTTCCTCTTTGAGTCTCCCTTCAATGTCATTTAGAGAAGTCTCTATATTTGTTATTTTTGTATGGTGTTGCTGTAACAGTTCCTAAGAGTATCAGTCTGTTTTTGAGAATTTAATTTGAGGTTTTCTAAGTCATTTTTAAAGCCATCCATCTTCAAAGATAGTTCCTGTAAGGTAAATGTCATCAATTGCAGTTCTTTTTTCAAAGCGGCATCTGGATGAGAATTCCTTGAGTTGTTCATATTCATATTCAGTGACTCAATATATCTCCAAGTTATTTGACAGGAAAATATTTGTATATCTCCACCAAAAGTGATATTTACATAGTTTAGTAGTTTATCTATAGATTTTCGATGTTTTAAACTTGAAAATAATACAATTTTCCTATATTATATTAGTTCATGGAGCTCTCAAAATTCAGTGCTCTCAGTTGGCCATCTAGGCTCCACCCTCCAGAATCATGGTTTCTCACGATAGTGATGACATCTGCAGACTTAAAGGACAACAACGGGATTCTTTTATGAAATGCTCAACTTCTCTGCTCTTTTTCTCCTTATTTACTGTCCTTTCTATGAATAAACAGCAATATAGCATTTAAAATATTTTAAATCGACTATTTTTCTCCACTAGAACAGTACCTTTCAAAAACCTTTTATCCCACCCTGGAAAAGCTTGCTGCAGTCTCCAATTCAGTGATGTCATCAAGGCCAAGGAATACAGGTAGTTTTCTGGCCAATTCCCTCCCCAAACTGACATCATCATGACTGTCCTAAAACCCAACCTGTCACAGGTGTCATAGCTCCTTGTTCTTCCTCCTGCTCATACAGAAAGTAAAGGCTAGAAAAAGAAAACAGTACACAAGTCAAGTCTCCTGCTGTGAGCTGTCAATCACAGCAGGTAACAGATGCCTGCAGCTTGATTCTACTATGTGATAAGTGAGAGAGGAGTTTAAAAGTCCCATGGGTAGACAGAGAAACAGTTAAATGGTAGCAGGTTGCTGGAATGAAAGTATTAAGAAACATTTTGAGTGCAATGATTTTCCTCAGATTTAGTTTTGGATTTGCCTTTGGTTATTTATTTCTCAAATGCTTTATGTAAGTGAAGATGTTTAATGATGCATGTCACAGTTAACAACATTTTTGATTTCTGAATTATTATGAGTATTATTAAGTATATGTAAGTTTATATCTGTACTTTGGAACTGTATTTTGGAACTACTACAATGTTGACTAGAGTTCTGTTTATATGATTGAAGACCATTTGGTTGAAGCACAAAACAGTGAAAAATGGTTGAAAACACATTTGATCAGATGTTCATTTGGCTGAAATCTTATTTCATAGAAAGTGTTTTATCTAAACTTAATGCTGCAAAGGAGAAGTGAAAATATGATTATCTGACTAACTGAGACAATGGCAATCATACTTATAGATGACCTGCTGTTGAAGTTTTTGCTTGTACACCTGCAGTGATTCAGTATGGATTTTTTTCTCCTTTCTCAGTGGCTGTGGAAGATGGAGTTATTTAAGTAAGGAAGTGTGGGTGGAAAGCTACCCACCGCGGTTGTAAAGAGGACTTGCCTCCCCTTCAAAAAACAGTTGTTAAGATACTTTCCACTGTATCCTGGTTTTTACTAATTGTGATTCAACAAAATGAGGTTTGGTTTCAGTCAAATTAATTTTCAGCCAAATAGGTTTAGTGTTTTCTGCTTCAACTAAATGTGAACATTGCCTGGTTCGGTGATACAAACAGATGGAGCCCTGACTGCAACTCAGGTGACCAAGGTTTGATTAGTGGCCTCTGTACTAGAGGAACCAGACAGGAAGGAGTGAAGACGCATGGTCCACTTGCATCTAGTGGAAGGCGGTAGGGGTTTTACACACACACACACACACACACACACACACACAGCCACACTGGGTGGTGCAATTTCCCTGAAGAAGACAGAGGAAACCACCCCATCATGCTGCACAAGGAGGGGCAGAGCTGCTTAGAAAGAACACCCCCATGAAAAAGTGAGGGGATGTCCTGCATGGACACCCATTATATGCTCCTCCCCAATACTTTCAACTGCATAGATCTGCTGACTGCTATTGTAAATTATATGACCATCCAGTAATTTGGATGTATCATGTATATGTACACAATCTGTAAAACCAACATGAGTACAGGTATCTCTGAACTGCTGGAGCCACATAATTTCACGGAGAGAAAATATGCTTCTGTGGCAGCAGTATGGATCAAGTTCATGTGAAAAATGAGTAAGCTTAACACCAATAATACAGAAAACATAGATAGTTATTTAGTTATTACACTTAGTAAAACGGGAAAAAATACATTAAAATTATTTAAAACATCTTAACATTAATTAAAGCTAAATTATTGTATTATATCACAGTACTCTGATCTTAATCAAAGTACACAGTACTTAACATTGTGGCTATATGGCATAGAGTGAAAAAACACTGAAAGAGATCCAGATGACCAGAGCTCAAAAAGTGGCTTTGATGCTGGAAGAGCTGGGTGGGGGAGGGTGAGAACTGTGCAGCTTACACCTGACTACCTATTGTAGGGAAGGGAAGGGTATTGAGCTTTCCCAGTAGTTAACTGCATCCATGCAAGAGGTGGCATCCACAACAAGGGCTGTTACTGGGGTGGCATGTCTTTGTTGCTCCCAGGCCGGTGATGGTAGCCATCAGAAAGTGAATGAAGGAGCTATCTAGAGAAGGACATAGGAGGCTCATGAGGTGATATGGATGTTCACACCAGCCTTCAGGGGATGGAAATAGGGCTACAAAAGTGCCTCTTTAGTCCATGATCAGTATGAGGATTGGCAGCTGACTGGAGACAACATGCAGGTATTTGCCCAGGGACACAGAGATCACCACAGGGCCCCATTCTGGGGTAGCTAGACCAGCCTTGACATGAGATGAGGGCCCCCTCCACACAACTAGCCTGTACATGTGAGAGCATGACCAGATGGCACATGGGTCGATCCCGGCCTCCAACCAATGCCTGTTTGGAGTTTGCATGTTCTCCTTTTGTCTCTGTGGAGTTACTACCACTTCTGAAAAACATGATTCCATCTCAAACTCACCCAGAAATGGAGATGTGGCTGTGACCTGTGCAGCAGCACAGACTCTAGATGGTGAGTTGTATGGACCAACCGTTTCAGGCATCTATTGTGGTACGCATTACCTTCAAGATAGGAGAATGCAGGTCACAGACTACATGCCATGGCAGGGCTAGCTACTTGACAGTGTAAAAATATGGCTCAAGGTAATCTGGTTGTGTTGACCAATATCGCCAAAATGGGCATAGATATTTGCTGGTGATAAGTGAGTTGAAGACCCGGCCAACACACCAGGGACTTATGCTAATAGTGGTAGGAGTGCATGCACCCCTTTTGGCCACTGAGTGCCAACCATAAAGCCCAGCAGCCCTGCGTCAATAAGCTTCTGGCCAGCCATTGTCCAGTTGCCCAGCTTGGGTTACCTGGGATAGCTCTGTTGAGCAAAAGTTGGATATAAAACCAATCAACCTGCCAAAAAAGAATTAAGAATTGCCACACTCCATGTAGGTTCACTGACAGGACAAGGCTTGGAAGTGGATGACATGATGGTAAGGAGGAAGATTGACATCCTGTGTATCCAGGAGACAAGATGGAAGGGCAGTGCAGCAAAGCCACTTGGCTTGAGATCCAGAGTCTACAACTCAGGAAGAAGACAGCTTAGAAATGGTGTGGGACTTGTGATGAGAGAGAGACTTCAGAAGAAAATGATGGATATCATCACAATTAGTGACAGACTCAAGGCAATCAGACTCCAGTCTAATGATAGGGCAGTATTCATAATCTCAGCCTATGCCCACAGCACAGTTGTGATCATACCTTTCAACTGTCCAGATTTTCATATAATTTCCAGATTTTTGACTCATAGTTTTGATCTGTTCCTCATAAAATTTGTGGTTTTCTGGCAAATCAGTGAGGAAAGAGTTCACTGAATAATGGCCAACATTTGAGTTTTGGATTTCATATCCTTCAGAAAATGCATGGTAACACAAAACAATTTATTCTAGCAATTTTCTAAGTTTAGAAGAGAAACATTTAGAATTTATCTCTACATTTGGGCCTTTGTCGCCCCCCCCCCCCCATTGTATTTGGATGTGTCCAGATTTCTTATGCTAAGAGGTTGAGTAGTATGGCTGTGGTAGTGTCTATGTGTGTGTGTGTGTGTGTGTGTGTGTGTGTGTGTGTGTGTGTGTGTGTGTATACAGTGGATATAAAAGTTTACATACCCCTGTTAAAATGCCAGGTTTTTGTGATATACAAAAATGAGGCCACAATAAATCATTTCAAAACTTTTCCCACCTTTAATGTGACCTATAATCTGTACAATTCAATTGAAAAACAAACAAAGCTATTAGGGGAAAAAATATAAAAAATAAAAAATGTACAATACGCTGGTTGCATAAGTGTGCACACCCTTAAACTAATACTTTGTTGTGTGTGCACTCCCTTAAACTAATACTTTGTTGAAGCACCTTTTGATTTAATTACAGCATTCAATCTTCTTGTGTAGGAGTCTATCAGCATGGCACATCTTGACTTGGCAATATTTGCCCACTCTTCCTTGCAAATGTGCTCTATGATGTAGGGGAGAAATGGTTCTTGCAGGTACTCATAGGATTATTGCAAGAAATACGTATCCCAGATGACTAGATAATAAGAATATTTGTGCCAGCGTTCAAGAACAAAGGGGACATTCACAACTCTGGGCAGTATAGAGGTATCAGCCTCCTATCACACTGCATGAAGGTTCTGGAGAAGGTGATTGATAAATGAATCAACAGAGTAGTAGAAAGTAAGATGGGAAATGAGCACTTCAGATTCAGATCAGGAGGCAGCACATCTGACCCGATGTTTGCAGTGAGACAAATACTTGAAGAAAATAGAAATGAGTAAGGAGTAGAAATGGGCATTCCTTCACTTGGAGTAAGCATATGTCAGGGTCCCAAGAAAGCTGACTTGGGCAGTCTCGTGGTAGTTCAGTCACAGAAACATTGGCTGAATTACTACAAGCCATGTACAAAGACCCAATGGCTCAAGTGTAAACAGTGTTCAGTCTCACAGAGGGGTTCCCAGTGGGAGTGAGACTCCCAGGTGTACACCAGGGTTCAGCTCTGAGCCCACTGCTGCTCATACTGGTGATGGACTACATTAGTAAATAGATCAGACAGGACAGAACAACAAATTTGCTGTATGCAGATGATGTGACATTGCAGGCATACCCAGAGAAAGAACTTCAGAAATGGGTAGGGTGAGTGACATGGGATGAAACTAAATACCGTTAACACAATGGTAATGGCAGCAAATTGGGGAAATCAGAAGATGCTGAAAATTGAGAGAGAAGGGAAAATAGAGGAACAAGTTAAAAGTTTCAAGTATCTTGTTGAGAAGGAAAGTGCGAATGAAGAGGTCAAAGCTAGAATCAGATGGGCTGCAGCCAAGTGTCAGAGTGTCAGGGGTAGTATATGACAGAAAAATGCTAAAAAAATGAAAAGTAAGGTGTACGAAACAGTGGTGCAACCAGTACTAATGTACAGAACAGAAACTTGGGCAGTAAAGGCAGAGCAGCTGAGGAAGGCATAGGTGATGGAGATGAAGTGCCTGTCATGGGTTTTAAGGTGCATCTTGTGGGACATAAGATCAGAAGCCAAAGTAGCTCCAATTGCAGAAAAGGTCAAAGAAAACAGATTACATTGGTACAGGCAAATGTGCAGGAAAACAGAAGGCAATCTGGTGAACATGATTTGCGACAGTCAAGAAGAAGGCAAGAGGAAACAAGGGTGTCCAGCAAAGAAGTGGATGGATTGGTAAAACAATACCTGTGATCATCAAACATAAGTGTTGAAGAAGATAAGAGAGTGCTATTGAATAGGGATAGATGGCAGCAAATGACATGACATCTCAACCCCATGCAGAAAACAGGAAAAAGGAAGGGGTTGATAATGATGATGATGATGATGGCCAGAGGCACAAGCCAGTCTCACAACTCCTTGGATGATGAACTGTCATCTCCATACTGGGTATCCTTCCCATTACAGGGGGAACAAATGGGCTCAAGTCTAAATGGAGAGGCATGATGATTGGCAGACAGTAGAAGAAAAAGGACACGTGAAAGAAATACAAGATATTTTATTAATTATTAAAAAGGAGTTTTGTTAAATATTCTGTTAATTAGTGTTCTATGAAGTCATACTTCCAAAATTATTTTTTTTTCTTTTATGAATTACAGTTATTGTATAGTACAATTATATTTTTTTATTAATTTATATATATATATATATATATATATATAATATATATATATATATATATATATATATATATATATATATAGTTTTTGCATTAGTGCATTATATTTCAACTATTTTACTGACTAATGCTAGTATGTTTAGATTTCATTTGTGCATAATAGTAATTATATGAATTATATGAATTACACTGAAGTACATTTGCAATAACCTGCTTTTGTGGATAATTATCCATCTCAGGTGTCACCACATTTAATTACTTACATTATTGCTTTGCACAATTCAGCTCACTGACTTTTCATTTAAATGAAATGTAAAAGTAGATTAGTTGAAGTGTTTAGACTTATGATAGTCAATTACCATTTCTATTCTGGAGAAAGGACTATGAGTGTGCATAGAACAGGATATTAAATGTCATTGAATTTTAAATGAAAGCTGGCAATTTATGTGTATCTGATAATTCAGCAGCAATAAAACTATGCTTAAATAGGAGAGATGGGTATTAACAGCATATGTGATGTTATTGGGTATTACAACATGCGTGAAGATATGTTTTAGACAATTCTCCTTTTACTGAAGAATTTACGATACACTTTGCTGATAGTTTTTGAATTTATTAACACTATTCAGTATTACTTGCTGCTTTAATCTTTTGCATGGTGATATATCCATGTTTTTTCTGCTTGTGAATAATACAAGGCTTTCTACAAACTCCATCTTGAACCACTAGTATTGTATATTGCCGAATACAGACTGGTTTCTCTCTGTCTCTCTCTCTCTCTCTCTCTCTCTCTCTCTGCAGTGTTGCCTACATAATAACTAAAGAACTTGAGTATGTGTAGTGCTGATATGTATTTGCAAATCAAAGTATACACAACCGTGCACACACACATACACACACACACACACACACACACACACACACACACACACACACACACACACACACTTGTATTTTGACTTATTTGAGTACATCCATATACTTAGATAGACAGATGTACTCAAATAAGTCTGAACATCCAAATGTCGATGTTGCTAACATCAACACAAAAACAATGAAAAAAAATCATTAAAGGTATAGTACACATGCCCCAAGAAATTACCTCTGAGTATGTAAAACTAAAACCATGTTTTTACAGGGGAGAAAAGCTGCCCTACACCCTTCAAAACCCCTGCTAAATAATTATTCTACCTCCAAGATCACACAATACTGGGCAAGGGGCATATTCTCCAAACCTGGTAATGTTGTGATCTTGCACACCTGTTGATCAAACAAATGGCAGCTTTAAAGACAGTTGATGTTATTACTGACTCCCATATATATAAGTGTGTGTGTGTGTGTGTGTGTGTGTGTGTGTGTGTGTGTGTGTGTGTGTGTGTGTGTGTGTGTGTGTGTGTGTGTGTGTGTGCGTATGTGTGTGTGTGTGTGTGTGAGTATACATATATATATATATATATATATATATATATACACACACACACACACACACACGCACACACATATATATATATATATGTGTGTGTGTGTGCGTGTGTTTGTGTTTGTGTGTGTGTATATATATATATATATATATATATATACACTTTGAAAGTCATATTTATTTAGTTATTTATTTATTGTTTGTTAACTGGGTTAGTCCAGCTGAGTTTGTGGCCCTTTTTCAGTGGAGACCCGAGGAGAAAAGCTCCAATACACAGTACATAATACAGAAAGACACAACATTGCAAAATACCGAAAATACAGAAAGTCACAACATTACAATAAACAAGTTAAGTTATATAGCACAAACTGTACAGAAATCACAGTTTTACAGCAAAATATATGTAACATTACATTTAAGAGAATGTCATTTTGAGAATGTGTAAGATAAGCCAGAGGCTTTCATGCATAATATTTTTAAGAAAGATGTACAGAGAAAAACCTATGACAATGTGTTAGTTTTGGCAAAGAAAAGTTGATATAGGTGAGGAGTTAGTGGTGGGAGTGTTTTAGGTGGGAGCATGTGAAGGACATTCCCATTTGGAGGACAGATGGGAGAGAAGCATGAATTTAAAGTTGTTATGGTTTGGTAAGTTACGTAGTGGGGGGGGGGGGGTTAGAGTTCCACAGTTTGGCTATGGTGTAGGACAGTAGTAGTTGCCAGGTGGATGTAAGGGTTTGTGCACTTGTAAGAGGTTTTAGCCTTTGGATCTCAGGGAGCAGCTGGGTGTGTAGGGTATTAGCGATTTTGCAAGAGAAGGGCATTCTGTTGGTTTGAAGATGAGTTTGTGGGCTGTTGTAAGTTACAGGTATATTAGGTGGTTGGGGAGTTCTAGCCAGTTTAGGGTGTGTAGGGAGTGGCAGTGATGGGAAGAGTTCTTAGAATTGGTTGCAAATTTGCAGATTTTGTTGTAACAAGCTTAGAGTTTGAAACAAAGGCCAAGATGTAGGTTGGAGAATAGGGGAGCACCGTACAAGAGAGAGGGGAGAAGGAAGGTAGATGCGAGGGTTTGTCAGGAGGAGGGGGTGAGGTAGCAGCTGTGTCTGTAGAGGAGACCGATTTTCTGGTGAGTTTTTTTAATTCCGGAGAGGATGTGGGAGTTGCATTTTAGGTTTTCATCAATGGTAATGCCAAATAGCTTGGTACTGGGAACAATTTTTAGCGGGGTGTTATTATGGCTTTTGAAGGAAAATAGGTCTCTGTTGAATTGGGAGGTTTTGCTTAGAGTTAAAATCAGTAGTTTTGTTTTGTTAGTGTTTAGGGCTAGGTGATTGGATTGCAGCCATGATTCTGTTTTGGAAAAGGCTATTTGGGTTTTGAGTAGAAGTTTGGAGGGGCAGGAGGCTCAGCAGATGATGGTGGAGTCATCTGCGTATTGGATAACTGAGGCTTCAGGGATGGAGTGGTGGAAGTTGTTTGTTGATGAATATGCTAAAGAGGAGGGGGCCCAGTACAGATCCTTGTGGAATTGTTGTGGGTGTGGGTAAGAAAGGGGAGGTTGACTCTTTCCATTGCACAGCCTGTTGGCTCATGGAAAGGTAGCTAGGGAACCAGGCTAAGGTTGAAGGAGAAAGGTGCAAGTGTGAGATCTGGGACAGGAGTAGGGAGTGGGAGATGGTATTGAATGCCTTTGAGAGGTCTAGAAACAGTGATGATACATATTTGCCGCTGTCACGTGCTAGGTTGACTATCTCAAGAAATGAAAGGAGGGCTGTCATGGTGTTGTGGCCGGGGAGGAAGCTGTGTTGGGTGGGAGAGAGGAGGTTGTGCTGGGTTAGGTATGGCATGAGTTGGGAGTGGATATTTTTTTCTAGAATTTTAGAGAGAGGAGAGAGAGCATAGCTATGGGCCTGAAGTTGGTAGTGTTTGTGTTCTTACCACCTTTGTGGAGAGGGATGATGAATGCGTGTCGCCAGATGGCTGGTGCATAGGATTCTTGTATAGATCTATTTATAAGAATAGATATGGGATAGGCTATTGATTCAGCGGATAGTTTAAGGAAATTTGCTGGAAGGTTGTCTGGGGCATTGCGGCATGGTTATAGCTTTAGGAGTAGTCTTTTTATTGTATAAGTGGAGACAGGTTTAAGGGAGAAGAGGGGAGGAGGGTGAGTGGGGGGTTAGGGGGGGCAGGGTGAGGGAGTTGTGTTGGTGGGGGGTTAGGGAAAGTGGAGGATAGTTTAGTCACAGGGAAACGGAGAGGGATAGAGCTGGACAGGAGTGAAAAATCCCAAAAAGAAGACAATCAATGAAGCTGGCTCTTTGAGGTGGGAAGGTGCAGCTGGGCAGTAAGGTGAGTGAGAAAGTTTGTGACAAACAGGGGAAGTAGGCAGGGGGAATAAAGGTTTTGAGAAAAAGTTACAGCCGTTCTGTATAGGAGGCTTTAGGAGTTTGTATAAATTAAATACAAAATGTATCAACAATATGAGATTGGTTTGGACATGTGCTGAGGAGGGATGATGGGTATATTGGGAAAAAGATGCTAAGGATGGAGCTGCCAGGTAAAGAGGAATAGAGGAGGATAAGGATTAAAGGTTTTGGGTGAGAGAGGAGAGGGACATGCAGGTTGTGTGTTAGAGAAGGAGAGGGATAGGAAGAAATGAGAAGAAGAATGATCGAGGTGACCGGGCGACCCGAAAAGCAAGAATCAACAATATGAAGTAATGCTGCCACCGAGTGGTAAAAGTAGGAACATTAATGTAGTTACAGAGAAATTAAGAATAAATGCAGGGAGACAAGGGGGGGCTGGGGGGGGAGGCCAGGCTGCTGTAGGCTGCTACCGTGCACACTACGGTTAAGGAGAGACTTATGCTTTGGCAGAGATAGGTATTAAAATATCAACATATATGCTGCAGTCTGTTCCTTTCTTAGTATTAGGTGTGGGAGCACAATAGCAATCAGAGAACTGTGCTGCAGATGTCCAGGGTGGAGGAAGACTTTTAGAGGAGGGATTCCCTTGGTTTGTAGCTTTTGGCTGGCGAGAGCCCGAGGGTAAGCAGCATGCTGTAAAGAGAGAAAAAAGGGTTAGTTACCGCGTTAGCCAGATTGTGAGGT